>NC_091301.1:1094914-1157414 GCF_038502225.1 Cherax quadricarinatus
CTCTCTCTCTCTCTCTCTCTCTCTCTCTCTCTCTCTGTCTCTGTCTCTGTCTCTCTCTCTCTCTCTCTCTCTCTCTCTTTCTCTCTTTCTCTCTCTCTTTATTTATCTGCATACCTATCTATCTATTCTTGGGGGAAAGGGGGGATAGCAGTATACCTTAGATCTAGCTATGCTTTGAAATATATACTGTGACAGGACAACAACACTTAACCTGTAAAGTCGACAGTCGGAATATACTTTACATAGAATCTTTTAGGACTGTGCACAACCTATGATAGGCCTGTCACAGAGTAACCAGCAGGAGCTTACAGCAGACACTTGATAAATCGTTTACAGAAATTCGAGAGGGTTCAGAGTTTATCTAAAACTGAAGGAATTGAGCAAAGAGAGACTTAAGCAGCCCAAGTTGTTGATCTTGAAAAAAAAAATAACCAGGGAAGACGATTATTGCAACGTAAAAAGAAAAATACTCATCGGATAAGACAAGGAGAGCAGTTACAGATTTTCCGAAAGGCGAGGAATGGGAGGTGAGCATAGATGGCAGCTAAACACACGGAGATGAAACATGGGGGGAACAACAGACGGAGCACTTCTTCAGTTTCTAGGTGGTAAAACAGACGGAGAGAACTGGATGTGGACGTGGTGGACGAGAACTCCATAGACAGTTTCAAGAGTATGAAAGTAAAAACTCAAGCGGCCAGAAGTAAATAAAGAGTTAGCCAGAAGCGAACCAGTAGCAGGGAGTCGACACCTTCCCATCCCTCCCAGCAATCACAACTCGGTGAGTACGTACGCTCTACGAGTACACACAATGACAAAAACAATAAGCCTCGACCCTGAGAGGGCAGTGTTGTTAGTTACCAGCTATTAGAGGCACTTATCGATAGACACTGGGTCTGTTGCTTGTAGTTTGTGGTATGTGTGTGTGTGTGTGTGTGTGTGTGTGTGTATCTTTCAACTTCTAAACACTGAGTTGTGTGTATATTTCAATTCATATACGCTGATAGTTTAATTTAATCGCTTCCTAAGGGATTTACGTGAGGTAACACCAGGTGTTATGCAGCATTAATGACCTTGCAATCAATATGCCTTAAAAACCGACAAATTATCTAATCGTCATTACATGGGGTACACACACACACACACACACACACACACACACACACACACACACACACACACACACACACACACACACACACACACACACACACACACACACACACACACACACACACACACACACACACGCACCGAGAGATGGATTTCTCAATACAGTAATCTAAGAGTTAACGTTGGCTCTTAACTCTTAAATTCAGGTGTTCTTTTAGGGTTACAGCCTCAAGATGGGCGAGTATTTTTTTCCTCCTCCTCGTTCCTGTCACTTTTCGGTAAAACTAATATTACTCCGATTTTCCAAGAGACAAGAATCTTATAGCCACTGGGAAAAAAGCGTCAGGAAGAGTCCACTGAACCACGAACTCGCCCTCCAGCCCTACTCTGAAAATAATAATTTCATAAAGACGATGAGGCGTTGTGGACACTTGTCCCCAGCGGTCAAACGTTATCAAAATGTCCATTGTTTATTGGAAAAAAGTAAAACTCGTTCATCTTTCAACTTTCTGTTTGAGTTATTCTAACCTTTCACGTCATATTATGGTTCCTTGTGACCTGTATACCGCCAATCAGGGATACTTTTATCCCTAAAATAAAGATTAAAATAAACTAGCAGCGTAAATTCACTAAGAGTTAAACGTCTCGGTGTATATAACCTAGACGTCATTGTGTAATGTAGAACTTTATTATGTTTAGGCAAACAGGAAATTTTATGGGCCGCTAAACGCTATTATTATTCCCTCTTCCTCGTTTTCCTTTGAAATAAATATCACTTAGCGAAGAAGAAGCTCTGTTAGAAGTATTTCTAGTTCTAGAAATTTGTGACGAGATACATCAGTAAGTTAGAGATTCTAACTTTTTTCTTGGGCCATAAAAAAAAAAGGCTTCCAGCCTATTGAACGTTGATGCGTCAAGCAGAAAACGTAATTATATTCACACAATGATAACCACTGATATGAACGGTACAGCTCCTCTAGACCTGCCACTGAATACAAGAAGATTACAGAAAGCCAACCATTACCCCTGTACACCGTGACTGACAGTGTGTACTCCTCGTGGTCTATGTCTCTGAGAATATGCAAAGAGGTTACTTTAATCCCTATTTCCTGGATGGAAGTTTTCTTGATATCATCTATGTTTATATAATATACACTCCATGGCCTCTTTGTTAGGCGATGGACAATTTATTAGCGAAGGCCCTACCCAATACTCTTCTGGTACTGGGTAGGGCCTTCCCTTCACCACAAGAACAGCCTGTATTTTTCGTGTCTTGGATTCAACAAGGTGCTGGAAACATTCCTTAGATATCCTGGTTCTTGTTGACATGAGAACATCACGTAGTTGCTGCAGATTTGTCGGCTGCACATTTATGTTGCGAATCTCCCTTTCAACCATATCCCAAAGATTTACGATAAATTCTGACCCTGCCATCTGCATGTCGCAGCAGAAGTCACAATTCATATCAGGCCTCAGTGTCCTGTTCCTAACTGAGTGGAACCTAGTGGGGTCTTCTGCTGCTGTAACCCATCCACTTCAAGGTTCGACGTGTTGTGCGTTCAGAGATATTCTTCTGCACACTTCTACTTTAACATGTGAATATCTGAGTAGCTGTCGAAATCCTGTCATTTTGAACCGGTCTAGCCATTCTCCTCTGACCTCTTTTCTTAACAAGTCATTTTCGCCCACAGAAATGCTGCTCACTGGATGTTTTCTGTTTTTCACACAGTTCTCTGTAAACTCCAGGAACTGTTGTGCATGACAATTCCAGATCATCAGTTTCTGAGATACTCGAACCACCTCGTCTGACACCAACGATCATTTCATGGTTAAAATAGCTTAGATCATATTTCTTCCCCATTCTGATGTTTGGTCCGAACTACAACTGAACCTCATGACCATGTCTGCATGCTTTTAGGTACAGAGGTGCCGCCACGTTATTGGCTTGTCAGATATTTGCATTAACGGACAAGTGTACAAGTGTGCCAAATAAAGTGTACAGAGTATTCCTTTTCAACCTTGCATTATTATTCTGTACCGTATAGTCTCTTCAAGGTATGGTGCTGATGAAGGCCTCTTAATCCAAGAAATAGAGGCTGCCTTACTATTCATGACTCACAAAATCGTAATGACACAATTGGAAACAAACCACACCACGGGAGGGGATGGAACTCGTGGCGAGATCCAACCTTAGTTCCTCCAGTTCTCTACGAGCTGTATAATCTTTATGGCTTTTCCCTTCTCCGTGAATGCAATAATGACAATGTTAAAAATGCATTCAGTTGAACTGGCATTTTGCAGAATTCGGTATGTTGCAAAATTACCGAATACATTTTGAATGCAAATTACCGACTTTAAATCATGTGTCAGTGGCAGATAATTACTAGTAATTGACTAAATGTAACAAGTTGAATGTTTTTTTTTATGAAGATTACATTTAATTGTATAAAAACATCTAAATTTTGCAGAAAACTTAGTCTGTTGAACTTAAACGTTACCACACTTGCTAGGGGGTCATGATGGTAATTTGCTTGCTTAAGGAGTCGTGATAGTACTTTGCTTGCTAAGGGGATGTGATGGTACTTTGCTTGCTAAGGGGTCGTGATGGTGCTTTGCTTGCTTGGAGGTCATGGTGGTACTTTGTTAAGGGGTCTTGATGGCACTTTGCTTGCTAAGGGGTCGTGATGATACTTTGCTTGCTAGTCATAATGGTACTCTGCTTGCTAAGGGGTCATGGTGGTACTTTGTTTGCTAAGGGGTCATGATAGTACTTTACTTGCTAAGGGGTCATTATGGCACTTTGCTTGCTAAGGGATCCTGATGGTATTTTCCTTACTAAGGGGTTGTAGGGTACTTTGGCTGCTAAGGGGTGATTGCAGTATTGTGGTTGCCAAGGGGTGTTTAGAGTACTTTGGTTGTTAGGGAGTAATTAAGGCACATTTTCTGCTTAGGGGTTGTCAGGGTCTTTCAATTGTTATGGGGTGCTAAGTGGACCTATAGATGGTTGCAAGTGAATAACTGAAGGACGTGATTGTGATTTTCAGACAGTGTAGTTGCTCAAGTATTTGCGTAATTGACATCTCTTGATCTGTCACTTTCACTCTTACCAAACTAACTTTAATTGTTAGTTGGTAACGGAAATACTTTCATTTTCCAATGGGTGGAGACGGGTTTTTTTTCTCTCTGGATGGTAGCGGAGGTTGGAGGTGGAGCCTATTTTTGGATGTTAAAGTGGTGAATGCTAATGTGTGATGGAGGAACTTTTTTTTAATGTTAATGTGGTGGAGGAACTTTGTCTTTGTTAATATGTGATGGAGGAACTTGATCTTTGAATGTCAATGTGGTGGAGGAACCTTTCTTTGGGTGTCAGTGTGGCGTAGGAACTTATTTGGATGCCAGTGTTTGGTGGAGGAACTTTTCTTTGTCAGTGTGTGGTGGAGGAACGTTTCTTTGAATGTTAATTTGGCGGAGGAACTTTTTCTTTGGATGTCTTTATGTCTGTCAAAGTGTGGTGGAGAAATTTTTCTTTACATGTCACAGGTTAATTGAGTATCTGCGATAGACAGTCATTTATCTTTTATATTTTTTGTATATTTTATTATCGATATTTGATAAAGGTTCCATTTCTGGTTACCAGTGGGTGATGATGGAAATTTTACTGGGTTTCCAGTGGTTTATGTGGGTACTCTGTGTACACTGGAAGTATCACTCATGATCCTGAGTGCGGTTACTTGCCTTGGCTTGTCACTGGGTGAATGTACTCAAATATTAAGATTAATATGTATTGAAGATCTTTTTATTATTATTTAGTTTTCCGGGATGGGTGTTGAAGGAACTTTGGTCATTGTGTGTTGTACAGACAAGTGTTGTGATATGTGGTGGGTGAAGTGGTGATATCAGAGGTGGGTGAAGTGGTGATGTCATTGGTGGGTGAAGTGATGATATCAGTGGTAAGTGAAGTGGTGATGTCATTGGTGGGTGTAGTGGTGATATCAGTGGTGGGGGAAGTAGTGTTATCAGTGGTGGGTAAAGTAGTAATATCAATGGTGGGTAGGTGTTAAAAGGCCAGTTATTCTAATGCAAGTGGGTCGCAGAGGGCATACAATTCTACCCTGAGAGAGGGTGGTGAAGGCCGTCTATTGTGCCGCGGGTGGATAGTGGAGGTCTACCCATTATCCCACGAATAGGTGATAAAAAGATCCTCTATCATGAGAGGGTGAATATACACGTGGGTGACTTACGATCATCAACACCTTGAAGCTAGTTCTTCCCATGATTATTACCCAAGTGATGGATATCTCACTGCTCGAACTCCACATCATCAGGACAAAAAAAAAAAAAAAGCTGGGAGCAGCCCATCGCCATAGGCGATTCAAAATTCTTGCTCCTCCTCCTCCTAGGTAGTGCCTCATCACATAAGAAAGGAGGCACACTGCAGGAGGCATGTTGGCCCATACTAGGCAGGTCCTTTACAATTCATCCCACTAACAAAACATTTGCCCAACCCAATTTTCAATGCCACCCAAGAAATAAGCTCTGATGTGAAAGTCCCACTCAAATCCAACCCCTCCCACTCATGTACTTATCCAACCTAAATTTGAAACTACCCAAAGTCCCAGCCTCAATAACCCAACTAGGTAGACTGTTCCACTCATCACCTACCCTATTTCCAAACCAATACTTTCCTATGTCCTTTCTAAATCTAAACTTATCTAATTTAAATCCATTACTGCGGGTTCTCTCTTGGAGAGACATCCTCAAGACCTTATTAATATCCCCTTTATTAATACCTATCTTCCACTTATACACTTCGATCAGGTCTCCCCTCATTCTTCGTCTAACAAGTGAATGTAACTTAAGAGTCTTCAATCTTTCTTCATAAGGAAGATTTCTAATGCTATGTATTAATTTAGTCATCCTACGCTGAATGTTTTCTAACGAATTTATGTCCATTCTGTAATATGGAGACCAGAACTGAGCTGCATAATCTAGGTGAGGCCTTACTAATGATGTATAAAGCTGCAGTATGACCTCTGGACTTCTGTTGCTTACACTTCTTGATATTAATCCCAGTAATCTATTTGCCTTATTACGTACGCTTAGGCATTGCTGTCTTGGTTTAAGGTTGCTGCTCACCATAACCCCCAAGTCCTTTTCGCAATCTGTATGGCTAAGTTCTACATCATTTAACTTATAAGTACTAGGGTTATGGGCACTCCCGAGCTTCAGAACTTTGCATTTATCTACATTGAACTGCATCTGCCACTTTTCTGACCAAGAATAGAGTTTGTTTAAATCCTCCTGAAGTTCCATAACATCTACGTTTGAATCAATTATCCTACCTATCTTTGTGTCATCGGCGAATTTGCTCATATCACTAGTAATTCCCTCATCAAGATCATTGATATATATTATAAACAACAACGGGCCCAAGACTGATCCCTGTGGAACGCCACTTGTTACAGATCCCCACTCGGATTTAACCCCATTTATGGACACTCTCTGCTTCCTGTCAGTGAGCCATGACTCGATCCACGAGAGCACTTTTCCCCCAATGCCATGAGCTGCCACTTTCTTTAACAGTCTATGGTGCGGAACTCTTATCAAAAGCCTTACTAAAATCTAAGTAAATAATATAAAATTCTTTATCGTGGTCAACAGCCTCAAAAGCTTTACTGAAGAAAGTTAATAAATTGGTTAGACAAGACCGGCCTCTTGTGAATCCATGCTGAGTATCATTAATCAAGCTATGCTTATCGAGATGGCTTCTTATAATCTTAGCTATAATTGACTCTAGTAATTTGCCTACAATTGAGGTCAGGCTTATTGGGCGGTAATTTGACGGTAACGACTTGTCCCCTGTTTTAAAAACAGGAATTACATTAGCCATCTTCCACATATCAGACACTACACCTGTTTGAAGAGATAAATTAAAAATATTAGTTAATGGTTCACAGAGTTCCATTTTGCATTCCTTAAGAACCCTTGAAAAAACCTCATCAGGACCCGGCGACTTATTTTGCTTCAGTCTGTCTATCTGCTTCACAACCATTTCACTAGTGACTGTGATGTTACATAATTTATCCTCTTCTAGCCCACTATAAAAATTAATTACTGGAATATTGTTAGTGTCTTCATGTGTAAAAACTGAGAGAAAATAATTATTAAAAATCGAGTACATTTCATTCTCTTTGTCAGTAAGGTGCCCATAGTTATTTTTAAGGGGACCTATCTTATCTCTAACTTTTGTTCTATAGACCTGGAAAAAACTTTTTGGGTTAGTTTTAGAATCCCTAGCAACTTTAATTTCATAGTCCCTTTTAGCTTTTCTTATCCCCTTTTTAATGTCCCTCTTAATGTCAATATACTGATTCATAAGATGACCCTCACCTCTTTTGATACGCCTATAAATTCCTTTCTTATGCCCTAGTAGATATTTGAGCCTATTATTCATCCATTTTGGGTCATTTCTATTTGATCTAATTTCTTTATATGGGATAAACGTTCTTTGAGCAGCATGTATAGTGTTCAGAAAACTGTCATATTGATAGCTCACTTCGTTACCCCAGTCAACAGATGATAAGTGTTCTCTAAGCCCATCGTAATCTGCTAAGCGAAAATCTGGGACTGTTACTGAGTTATCGCTACTATCGTACTTCCATTCAATGCTAAATGTAATTGATTTGTGGTCGCTAGCACCCAGTTCCTCTGAAATTTCTAAATTATTAACAAGGGATTCATTGTTTGCCATAACTAAGTCAAGCAGGTTATTTCCCCTTGTAGGTTCTGTCACAAACTGCTTCAAAAAACAATCCTGAACTACTTCTAAGAAGTCGTATGATTCTAAATTCCCAGTCAAGAAATTCCAATCAATATGACTAAAGTTAAAGTCTCCTAGAATTACTACATTATCGTGCCTTGTGGCCTTAACAATTTCCTCCCATAGTAGTCTCCCTTGGTCCCTATCTAAGTTTGGGGGACGGTATATCACTCCTAAAATCAGTTTTTCATGCCCCTCTGAAAATTCTATCCAAACAGACTCTGTATGTGTTACTTCAGACTTAATACCCGTTTTTATGCAACAGTTCAAGCGATCTCGGACATACAATGCCACCCCACCCCCCTTCCCGATACTTCTATCTACTTGGAACAATTTAAAACCCTGAATATGACATTCCGCAGGCATGTCCCGACTTTTTGAATTAAACCACGTCTCAGTTAAGGCAAATACATCAATGTTACCTGCACTAGCAACTAATCTCAACTCGTCCATCTTATTCCTAGCACTACGGCAATTAGCATAATAAACATTGAAAGACTCTCCTTTCTCTTTACCCTTCCTGCTCATTTCTGTTTTTCTACTAAACCTATTACTGCCCTTATCACCCAAAGTCCCTGGCTTTTCAATATCTACCTCGTTCTGCTTATTACTAGTTCCCCTAGAACTCGTAATATTACTACACTGGGACTTCACTGTTTTCCTGCCAAAACCCATACCACTAACTATTCCTAGTTTAAAGTCCTAACTGCTCCCTCCACTGCAGTTGCTAGTGCTACCACCCCAGACCTAGATATGTGAACCCCATCCCTGGCATACATGTCATTTCTGCCATAGAAGAGGTCCCAGTTGTCAATGAATGTTACAGCATTTTCCTTACAGTATTTGTCCAGCCAGCAATTGACACCAATTGCCCTGGACAACCATTCTTTTCCAACTCCTCTCCTTGGCAAAATACCACATATGACAGGGTTCCCACCCTTACTCCTAATTATTTCTATTGCTGACCTATACCTGCTAATCAGGTCTTCACTCCTACGTCTGCCAACATCGTTGCCTCCAGCACTGAGACAGATAATAGGATTGCTCCCATTACCTCTCATCATGTCATCCAGATGGCTAACAATATCCTCCATCCCAGCCCCAGGAAAGCAAACTCTCTGTCTCCTACTCCTGTCCTTCAAGCAGAACGCCCTATCCATATACCTAACTTGGCTATCCCCAACAACAACAATATTCTTACCTTCCTTGGTGTCGTTCGTCGTGTTGTTCCCAGTAGTCGACTCACATTCGTCGGGTAGCACCGAGAATGTATTAGATGTTTCCACAACAGTTTCCACGGCAGTCTCTTTCTTCTTCATCGTTTCTACCTTTCCATTCGTCCTCTTGATCGTCAACTTCGTTCCCTGCTGTCCAGCCACTGACCAGTTTCCCTTCTTGACCTGAGGACTCAAAACAGGAGGACTACTACGAATCTTCTTGTTTTCCTCGGTCAGTCGCCGAATCTCCACCTTCGCCATCCTCAATTCTTCTTTAAGCTGTTGGTAAAGTTGCTCGATGGAGGGCATCTTGCTTCATTTCGTAGAGAGCGCGCAAACAGGTCTTCACAGAGCTAAGTACACGTCACGCAGAGATAAACACACTCTCCCTTCTTGCTAAACTTCGATTACCTGGAGTTTACCTGGAGAGAGTTCCGGGGGTCAACACCCCCGCGGCCCGGTCTGTGACCAGGCCTCCTGGTGGATCAGAGCCTGACCAACCATGCTGTTACTGCTGGCTGCATGCAAATCAACGTACGAGCCACAGCCCGGCTGGTCAGGAACCGACTTTAGGTGCTTGTCCAGTGCCAGCTTGAAGACTGCCAGGGGTCTGTTGGTAATCCCCCTTATGTATGCTGGGAGGCAGTTGAACAGTCTCGGGCCCCTGACACTTATTGTATGGTCTCTTAACGTGCTAGTGACACCCCTGCTTTTCATTGGGGGGATGTTGCATCGTCTGCCAAGTCTTTTGCTTTCGTAGTGAGTGATTTTCGTGTGCAAGTTCGGTACTAGTCACCCTCTAGGATTTTCCAGGTGTATATAATCATGTATCTCTCCTGCCTGCGTTCCAGGGAATACAGGTTTAGGAACCTCAAGCGCTCCCAGTAATTGAGGTGTTTTATCTCCGTTATGCGCGCCGTGAAGGTTCTCTGTACATTTTCTAGGTCAGCAATTTCACCTGCCTTGAAAGGTGCTGTTAGTGTGCAGCAATATTCCAGCCTAGATAGAACAAGTGACCTGAAGAGTGTCATCATGGGCTTGGCCTCCCTAGTTTTGAAGGTTCTCATTATCCATCCTGTCATTTTTCTATCAGATGCGATTGATACAATGTTATGGTCCTTGAAGGTGAGATCCTCCGACATGATCACTCCCAGGTCTTTGACGTTGGTGTTTCGCTCTATTTTGCGGCCAGAATTTGTTTTGTACTCTGATGAAGATTTAATTTCCTCGTGTTTACCATATCTGAGTAATTGAAATTTCTCATCGTTGAACTTCATATTGTTTTCTGCAGCCCACTGAAAGATTTGGTTGATGTCCGCCTGGAGCCTTGCAGTGTCTGCAATGGAAGACACTATCATGCAGATTCAGGTGTCATCTGCAAAGGAAGACACGGTGCTGTGGCTGACATCCTTGTCAATGTCAGATATGAGGATGAGGAACAAGATGGGAGCGAGTACTGTGCCTTGTGGAACAGAGCTTTTCACCGTAGCTGTCTCGGACTTTACTCTGTTGACTACTACTCTCTGTGTTCTGTTAGTGAGGAAATTATAGATCCATCGACCGACTTTTCCTGTTATTCCTTTAGCACGCATTTTGTGCGCTATTACGCCATGGTCACACTTGTCGAAGGCTTTTGCAAAGTCTGTATATATTACATCTGCATTCTTTTTGTCTTCTAGTGCATCTAGGACCTTGTCGTAGTGATCCAATAGTTGAGACAGACAGGAGCGACCTGTTCTAAACCCATGTTGCCCTGGGTTGTGTAACTAATGGGTTTCTAGATGGGTGGTGATCTTCCTTCTTAGGACCCTTTCAAAGATTTTTATGATATGTGATGTTAGTGCTATCGGTCTGTAGTTCTTTGCTGTTGCTTTACTGTCCCCTTTGTGGAGTGGGGCTATGTCTGTTGTTTTTAGTAACTGTGGGACGACCCCCGTGTCCATGCTCCCTCTCCATAGGATGGTAAAGGCTCGTGATAGGGGCTTCTTGCAGTTCTTGATGAACTCGGAGTTCCATGAGTCTGGCCCTGGGGCAGAGTGCATGGGCATGTCATTTATCGCCTGTTCGAAGTCATTTGGCGTCAGGATAACATCGGATAGGCTTGTGTTAACCAAATTCTGTGGCTCTCCCATGAAAAATTCATTTTGATCTTCGACTCTCAGTCTGGTTAGCGGCTTGCTAAAAACTGAGTCATATTGGGACTTGAGTAGCTCACTCATTTCCTTGCTGTCATCTGTGCAGGACCCATCTTGTTTAAGTAGGGGCCCAATACTGGACGTTGTTCTCGACTTTGATTTGGCATAGGAGAAGATTCGTAATAATATAAAAATGGCTTGTCCTTGTTACAATGAACTTGTTTGTAATTAATACACCCACACAGCTAATACTTTGAGCAGATATATCGTGCCTGCTGCTGTCTTCTTCGAAGGCACATTTCTCTGTTGCTTACGAGCAAGAGAGAAATGGCCCCCCACACGCACCTGCTTATCACTAGAGATATATACAATTACTTCGGTCTGCTTATCCGCTTGGCGGTGCAAGGTACCTCCTGATTATTAGTAAAAGAGATCTATAGTTGGCACCTTCTTCACATATTAAATGAGATAAGACCCAAGCCTCAACAAGCGCTTGTCCTGAAGTCACTGAGAGGCAGTGTTTGATGTAGTGTTGTGTTATTTGATGCTATGTTTAGGGTAGTGTTTATTAATTCAGTGTTGTGTTATTTGATGCTGTGTTTAGGGCAGTGTTTGATGTAGTGTTGTTTTATTTGATGCAATGTTTAGGGTTGTGTTTATTAATGCAATGTTGTGTTATTTAATGTTCTGTTTAGGGCAGTGTTTGATGCAGTGTTGTGTTATTTGATGCAATGTTTAGGGTAGTGTTTATTAATACACTGTTGTGTTATTTAATGTTCTGTTTAGGGCAGTGTTTGATGCAGTGTTGTGTTATTTGGTGCAATGTTTAGGGTAGTGTTTATTAATACACTGTTGTGACATTTGCTGCAATGCTTTAGGGTTGTGATTGATGCAACATTGTAATATATGATGCAATGTTTGGAATAGTGTTTGATGTGTTGTAATGTTTCAGGCAATGTTTAGCGTAGGGTTTGATGTAGAGTTGTAACGTTTGATGCAGTGTTTCGGGTAGTGCCTGAAGCAATGTTTGATGTAGTGTTTGACACAGTGTTTGACAGTGATATAGTGTTTGACACAGTGTTTAAAACAGTGTTTGATGCAGTACTTGGCCTAGTGTTAGACGCAGTGTCTGATGCAGTGTTTGGTACATAGTATTTAACGTGGTTTTTGATGCAGTGTTTGACGCAGTATTTGATGAATGTTTAACGCAGTGTCTGATGCAGTGTATGTTGCAGTGCATGATGCAGTGGTCTATGCACCGCGTCAAGTTGTCACTCAGCTGTCACAACCCTTGCCTCACATGAGCACCTTGGCGTCACATGAGTGATAATCAGGTCTTGCAACAAAGGTCTTAGCTAGTAAGCAAGGCGTTCGTGACTAATTAAGACCCAACCAACACGCAGATAATCCCCTAAATTATTAACTAGCCTTTATGAACTGGCAAATCCATGTGTAGCTAATGCTCAAATGTGATCAACGCAACGTAGTGTAAATAACGCTAAGTAACCTCACTGGACGGCTAACTAATGTTTACAGTCCAAGAAATATTAAAAATTTAAGGGCCTTCATCGTCAGAGAGTCATTTTCGCTAATTGCCTCAGTGGGTAGAAAACACTAAATTGCAGAGTAATGACCTAACTACGACTAATTACCCCTGTTGCGCTCTTAGTATTGATTACTAATTACCACCTGCGCACCTGTCGTCACTATTGTGATTCTCCATATTCTCTAGACGAAACAGATTATTAACGGGGCAGTAATGTGTAAGCTCTCTCACACACAGCAAGGTATTTATGTGTGTGTGTGTGTGTGTGTGTGTGTGTATTTACTCACTAGTTGTGGTTGTAGGGGTCGAGTCCCAGCTTCTGGCCCCGCCTCTTCACTGGTCGCTACTGGGTCACTCTCCCTGAACCGCGAGCTTTATCATACCTCTGCTTAAAGCTATATATGGATCCTGCCTCCACTACATCGCTTCCCAAACTATTCCACTTCCTGACTACTCTGTGGCTGAAGAAATACTTCCTAACATCCCTGTGATTTATCTGTGTCTTCAACTTCCAATTGTGTCCCCTTGTTGCTGTGTCCCATCTCTGGAACATTCTGTCTTTGTCCACCTTGTCAATTCCTCTCAGTATTTGTATGTCGTTATCATGTCACCCCTATCTCTCCTGTCCAGTGTTGTCAGGTCGATTTCCCTTAACCTCTCCTCGTAGGACATACCCCGTAGCTCTGGGACTAGTCTTGTTGCAAACCTTTGCACTTTCTCTAGTTTCTTTACGTGCTTGGCTAGGTGTGGGTTCCAAACTGGTGCCGCATACTCCAATATGGGCCTAACGTACACGGTGTACAGGGTCCTGAACGATTCCTTATTAAGATGTCGGAATGCTGTTCTGAGGTTTGCTAGGCGCCTATATGCTGCAGCAGTTATTTGGTTGATGTGTGCCTCAGGAGATGTGCCTGGTGTTATACTCACCCCAAGATCTTTTTTCTTGTGTGAGGTTTGTAGTCTCTGGCCCCCTAGGCTGTACTCCGTCTGCGATCTTCTTTGCCCTTCCCCAATCTTCATGACTTTGCACTTGGTGGGGTTGAACTCCAGGAGCCAATTGCTGGACCAGGTCTGCAACCTGTCCAGATCCCTTTGTAGTTCTGCCTGGTCTTCGACCGAATGAATTCTTCTCATCAACTTCACGTCATCTGTGTGTGTGTATGTGTGTATATGAGTGTGTGTGTGTGTGTGCTTGTGTATGTGTATATGTGTGTGTGTGTGCTTGTGTATGTGTATATGTGTGTGTGTACACCCATGCATTGTACATGAATTGAGTTCCCCTTAATCCCTGTTTTAGGGATTAGAGTGTTTGTGATGTTAGTGTACGGGGGAATTGCAGTGTTAATGCCTCACGTGCAGTCTATAAGCCTTAATCTTAAGAAACTAATCCTCACACACACACACACACACACATATAGATACATAGTTTTAAGGCGAGGTATGATAAAGCTCATGGGGCAGGGAGAGAGAGGACCTAGTAGCAATCAGCGAAGAGGCGGGGCCAGGAGCTACGAATCGACCCCTGCAACCACAAATAGGTGAGTACAAATAGGTGAGTACAGATTATTTGGTAATATAATGAGATCATGAGAGAGAGAAAAAAATGCCTGGGGGAGAGAGATAGAGAGAGAGAGAGAGAGAGAGAAGAGCCTGGGAGAAACAAAGAGATTAATGGATAATTTTTATGCAAAAGTCTATCACCGGGAGTTTTACCAGAATGTTGTAGTGAGAACCACATATGTATCACTCGTAAACTTCAAAATAGACTCAAGGTGAGGAAACGCTCTGTAAGTTGTTCATAACACACGGCAAATCAAAATACATATTTACACCAAACAGAAGAAAGGTTACTATAATTACGAAGACGTTCTACAAACGTTAAACAAACGATACAAAGAAAGGCGAAAATATTTCATCCTTTGCAACGCATAAAAAAGAAATCATAGAAAAGTTCATAGGAAGAAAAAAAATTTAGATCATTTATTTACAACTAAAGAAAAAAAATCTGTGCTGGAAAATATTTCCTTCATTAGTAAAGTAAAGGATTTATGGAGTAAAAGACAAGAGGAAGACAGTGCTGATAATACTGGAAATTAACCAAACATTATTTGACGAACTGAACAATGAAAACAGAACACCATCCTGCTCCTGTAACTACAAATAGGCACACAAATAGGTGCACAAATAGGTAATCACAAATAGGTAATCATTCGGCCACGACGCCACCTGCAACATGTCTTGCGGTCAACCCGTCAATTAAGACAACAGAATAATTGCCTACTCTCGGGGTGCCTTAAGGTGCAGGAGGGCGTGGCACCACCTTACTAACTCCATGGGCGTGCCAGAAACACCTTAGCCCCGTTATTACCGGTCATTATCTCAGACCCCCGCTTGGGTATATGTTGACATGTTCCTCTCCAGTTAGCGTCAGATGGTGGGGCTGATGGTGGTGGAGGTTTGTTTGCTTGTCAGGATCATTGTTGAATGGTGATCCAACAAAGGCAACTCGAAATAAAAGCAAAGGATCACTTCTTACTAATGTCTTAGATGCGTATCATTTACCGTCAACCAACAGGGAATTGAAAATGGAAGAAACAAGCAAGCAATACCGAGTACACAAAGGTATATATATATATATATATATATATATATATATATATATATATATATATATATATATATATATATATATATATATATTTATATATATCTATATCTATATATATCTATATATATATATCTATATATATCTATATATATATATATATATATATATATATATATATATATATATATTTATATTCATATATATATATATATTTATATATATATTTATATATATATATATATATATATATATATATATATTATATATATATATATATATATATATATATATATATATATATATATATATTTATATATATATATATATATATATATATATATATATATATATATATATATATATATATATATATATATATATATATATATATATATATATATATATATATACATATGTATACCGAGATTTTACTTATATTTATATTTTAAGGATTAAGAGATTCTTGATACATTAATGCAATGTAAGGCAAGTGGTAGACACGGGTACAGGTGAAACGATTGTTCGTAATAAATGATCAGTAAGCGCAAATGAACCAATGCATTTAGAGTACATATTTACAGTTTCAGGTTAATATTTTGACTTCAAAGTGGTTACTTTATTGTGCACCCGATATCAATCCTCTGGATGTCCGGAGCACATTTAGGTATTTACTTTGAGGCATTAAAAACTAGACTTTTTTTTTTTATCTGTTTTTAGCAGATCTGGGATACTTGCTGAAAATTCTGAGCATCAAGCCTAGTGTTATATTTTGAGCATTATAAATAAGGATGGTGTGTTGTCAGTGAATGTTTCTTTTTTGCATGTCGATGGTATGTGACAAACTTGAGAAGCTTGCTACCACAAGAGTGGTAAACATTGCTCGTCTCTCGTCGTTCATCCATTAAAGTTATGTGTAGTAAAAAGTTAAGTGGGTGACTGTTGAAAGCAACTTAGTGAAAATGTGATAGTCATGGCAACCGCGCTTAGTGGCTGCCCGTTATTATTTCGCGCCGCAGAATTTTCTATGGCCCTTTATATTACACGTACATTTTCCCCGTTGTGGTATTTTATTTATTTTTTTTAATGGATAGAGGCAGCCTAGCCTAACCGAGACGTATGCAACAAAGAGTATGTGAGAAACCCACATCGCCTGTGGAGGTTACACGGGTGGGTTGAGCACCACCCTCCGTAGTTTAGCGGTTCACATAAACGTAATAACATCAGAGTTTCTTTCAGGGTTGTTGAATTATGAGAACACCAGAACATATGTTTATTGTTATTAATTATTCGTAAGATGTACTTTCTATTTAAAAAAAAAAAAACGCTCAACAAAGCACTTTTTTTTTTTTTTTGGTAAAGTTTATGTAGTTGAAATAAATATTATAATGGTTTTCCACTCACCATTGTTGTGACTTAGCACTTAATGCTCTGCACTAACCTATACTATTATATAAATTATATTGGGATACAGTAAATTGTCTGGATACTACAGTGTACTTGCAGACAGCAATGAACGAAAGACACGGTGCAGCGCAAGCTTTTGTTGTGATGATCTTGCGCTCAGCATAAAGAAAAATGTCCCCCCATTTCAGGTACTCTGCGCTTATCCATCTTTTTTCAATGCTAAGATCGCCTGTCTGCAATTGTTTTGCACATAATATATATATATATATATATATATATATATATATATATATATATATATATATGTCGTGCCGAATAGGCAGAACTTGCGATCTTGGCTTAAATAGCAACGCTCATCTTGCCATATAGGACAAGTGAAAATTTGTGTATGCAATAATTTCGCCAAAATCATTTTGAACCTAACGAAAAAAATATATTTCACTGTGTTTGTTTAGTATTAAATTACTATAAACAAATTAAAATATATTTAGTTGGGTTAGGCTAAAATAAATTGTTCTTGTTATAATAAGGTTAGGTAAGTTTTCTAAGATTCTTATGGTGCAAAATTAAAATTTTTTACATTATCATTAATGAAAAAAATATATCTTTAAACGTATAAGAGAAAATTTCAGAAATGACTTAATTTTAAATGAGTTCTTGCTAATTGACCAGTTTTACATATTCGGCACGACATATATATATATATATATATATATATATATATATATATATATATATATATATATGTCGTGCCGAATAGGCAGAACTTGCGATCTTACAGCAACGCTCATCTTGCCATATAGGACAAGTGAAAATTTTTGTATGCAATAATTTCGCCAAAATCATTTTGAACCTAACGAAAAATATATATTTCACCGTGTTTGTTTAGTATTAAATTATTGTAAACAAATCTAAAATATATTTAGTTGGGTTAGGCTAAAATAAATTGTTCTTGTTATAATAAGGTTAGGTAAGTTTTCTAAGATTCTTTTGTAGCAAAATTAAAATTTTTTACATTAACATTAATTAAAAAAATATATCTTTAAACGTACAAGAGAAAATTTTAGAAAGGACTTAATTTTAAATGAGTTCTTGCTAATTGACCAGTTTTACATATTCGGCACGACATATATATATATATATATATATATATATATATATATATATATATATATATATATATATATATATATATATATATATATATATATATATATATATATATATATTATTTATTTTATTATCACACTGGCCGATTCCCACCAAGGCAGGGTGGCCCGAAAAAGAAAAACTTTCACCATCATTCACTCCATCACTGTCTTGCCAGAAGGGTGCTTTACACTACAGTTTTTAAACTGCAACATTAACACCCCTCCTTCAGAGTGCAGGCACTGTACTTCCCATCTCCAGGACTCAAGTCCGGCCTGCCGGTTTCCCTGAACCCCTTCATAAATGTTACTTTGCTCACACTCCAACAGCACGTCAAATATTATAAACCATTTGTCTCCATTCATTCCTATCAAACACGCTCACGCATGCCTGCTGGAAGTCCAAGCCCCTCGCACACAAAACCTCCTTTACCCCCTCCCTCCAACCTTTCTTAGGCCGACCCCTACCCCGCCTTCCTTCCACTACAGACTGATACACTCTTGAAGTCACTCTGTTTCGCTCCATTCTCTCTACATGTCCGAACCACCTCAACAACCCTTCCTCAGCCCTCTGGACAACAGTTTTGGTAATCCCGCACCTCCTCCTAACTTCCAAACTACGAATTCTCTGCATTATATTCACACCACACATTGCCCTCAGACATGACATCTCCACTGCCTCCAGCCTTCTCCTCGCTGCAACATTCATCACCCATGCTTCACACCCGTATAAGAGCGTTGGTAAAACTATACTCTCATACATTCCCCTCTTTGCCTCCAAGGACAAAGTTCTTTGTCTCCACAGACTCCTAAGTGCACCACTCACCCTTTTCCCCTCATCAATTCTATGATTCACCTCATCTTTCATAGACCCATCCGCTGACACGTCCACTCCCAAATATCTGAATACATTCACCTCCTCCATACTCTCTCCCTCCAATCTGATATCCAATTTTTCATCACCTAATCTTTTTGTTATCCTCATAACTTTACTCTTTCCTGTATTCACTTTTAATTTTCTTCTTTTGCACACCCTACCAAATTCATCCACCAATTTCTGCAACTTCTCTTCAGAATCTCCCAAGAGAACAGTGTCATCAGCAAAGAGCAATTGTGACAACTCCCACTTTATGTGTGATTCTTTATCTTTTAACTCCACGCCTCTTGCCAAGACCCTCGCATTTACTTCTCTTACAACCCCATCTATAAATATATTAAACAACCACGGTGACATCACACATCCTTGTCTAAGGCCTACTTTTACTGGGAAATAATTTCCCTCTTTCCTACATACTCTAACTTGAGCCTCACTATCCTCTTAGTCCCCTTTGCCTTTATACAAAGGAACTATGCATGCTCTCTGCCAATCCCTAGGTACCTTACCCTCTTCCATACATTTATTAAATAATTGCACCAACCAATATATATATATATATATATATATATATATATATATATATATATATATATATATATATATATATATATATATATATATATATATATATTTATTTATTTTTTTTATTATCACACTGGCCGATTCCCACCAAGGCAGGGTGGCCCGAAAAAGAAAAACTTTCACCATCATTCACTCCATCACTGTCTTGCCAGAAGGGTGCTTTACACTACAGTTTTTAAACTGCAACATTAACATCCTCCTTCAGAGTGCAGGCACTGTACTTCCCATCTCCAGGAGTCAAAGTCCGGCCTGCCGGTTTCCCTGAACCCCTTCATAAATGTTACTTTGCTCACACTCCAACAGCACGTCAAGTATTAAAAACCATTTGTCTCCATTCACTCCTATCAAACACGCTCACGCACGCCTGCTGGAAGTCCAAGCCCCTCGCACACAAAACCTCCTTTACCCCCTCCCTCCAACCTTTCCTAGGCCGACCCCTACCCCGCCTTCCTTCCACTACAGACTGATACACTCTTGAAGTTATTCTGTTTCGCTCCGTACTCTCCACATGTCCGATATATATATATATATATATATATATATATATATATATATATATATATATATATATATATATATATATATATATATATATATATATATACACACACACACAATTTCTCGTGAGACTATACAACATTGCAGGACTTACGGAAAGTCATCATTCTCGTTGTTTTGTGATAAGCTTAATGTTACGTTTACATGCCGTAATATATTCACAAAATAACTCGTTAAGCGGCCAAAATAATAACCCGTTAAGGGTAAAAAATAACCCATAATAAGAGCCAATAGGTCATCCGTGTCAGAATAAATTACGCAAAAAGTCTGATTATCAGTTCCCTTTCTGCCACTCCAGTAAGAGTACGAAAATGTTTTAAAAAAATCGGACAAGAAAATAAAACATTTTATGACCCCTCCCCCCCCCACAAAAAGAAAAAAAATGAAACCATGAGGACGGATAATGAATGAATCCGCGTGTAAAGAAGAGAAGAAAATTAACGAAATGATGATAAGAGGACCAAATGTTACGTAATTAGTCATCCCTGAGAAGGGGGGGGGTACTATTAAGTGATTGTCCGATTTTTTGTTTACCTTCCTTCAAGGTTTTCTCTTATAACTTGAGAATACATTGTTTTATTCTTCATTCCTGGTGTAATGTGGGAAAAGTTGACGCAGACGCAGCATAATATGATCCTTTATTGACAACGTATCGCCCACACAGTGACAGATCTGTCTCCGCTGATATACTGGTAATAAGGGAAAGGATCAAGAGACTAGCGGCATGTACAGGCTTACTCGGGTCAGTTTTATAACATTCCCAGACTTGTTTTTCTTGCGATAATTTGCAAAGGCCCCTTCCGTTTGGCTTCAAACTTTCAACACTGATATGTTTTTCTTTAAAGAAGTACATGATGGTACCCATATAGTCAAATTAACCAAAAACTGGAAAATGCCTCTTTCGATAATCTTCAAACCCTGAACGCTCGTGTATCATAATTAAAGAAACTTTTAGATTGATCTCGGGCTGTATAGCTGCCAATTTACCAATTCCATTCTAGAAATTTTTGCCCTAGTATTTTCTTACGTGTCTTTCTCAGCTAAATTGCTGGTATCTATTACGATGGTTCATACTGTTACTGGTTGTATACAGCAGTAAATGGGCTGTAAGCTGGAAACGTAATTCAAAGTGACGAAAACAACTTGAAGAGAAAAGAATCCGCGAAGAAAATCGGAGGAAATTGGGTATGTACAGGAAGGTAATTAAAATGTTCCTAGACCCATAGACCCAAATATCTGAATATATTCACTTCCTCCACTGTCCTCGCAATATGAAACAAGGCTAGTTCACTAGGCTCATGTTTGTAGGATAAGGTGACATGTATGTTGTGTTGTCTCTTGAGGCGGAAAAATGTGTCGTGGGGTCGAATCCTGGCCTGCCGCAATTTGGTAAATGATATATATATATATATATATATATATATATATATATATATATATATATATATATATATTTATATATATATATATATATATATATATATATATATACATAGGGTCCACCTCTGGTGTAAATTGTGGGACCCATATATATATATATATATATATATATATATATATATATATATATATATATATATATATATAACCTATGAAAAATAGTGAATTTCCAAGTGCTGTCGTGATTTTTCACATTATCAGTTCCTTGATTATGTGAGAAATCACGAAAACTCTTGTAAATTCATTATTTTTTCAAAGTGGTTATTTTGCATACTGTATCACCTGTTTACTGTGATCTTATTGCATATGCATGTATATATATATATATACGTGTGTGTGTGTGTGTTATTTAAATTACAATGGTCGGTACTGTCGTGACAATAAACGTTTATCTGTAAATATTTATCATTTATTCAAGACACACGTAGCGATTTAATAATCTTGAAGAGAATCAACAAACTTGTTGGTGGACAGTAGACAGTTTATTTTCCTTGCTCTTGGTCTGGTCAGAATTTGGTCTACCGTGCTCGTTAAGAAGGCGGGTTAACAAATTGATGTGTTTGTTGTGACTACGACCGCTGGAGGAGTTAATAACTGCGTCTTTGGGTGGGTCGACGGAGGGCGGCTGGGTGGTGGGTTACTTTGGGTGAATGAATTAGTGTAATCCCCGTTCTTCACGGGGGAAAATATATGTTGTATAAACTGTGTCCAGAAATATGTGATATAAATATTTGAAATATGTGTAAAAGTTAGATAATTAGTGTGTCCGCTTACCTTCCACTTTTCTAAATAAATCATAAGGATAAATTATATACAGGCAAAGAGAATAATTAAACATTTGGATATGTTCTTTTATTTACAAACTGTTGGTTATTAATATTTACAGTTAAACTTTCTGGTAAGATTGCCTTCAGCCAGTTTATGTTGCTGCAGTGGTAATTTGTTGTGCAGCCCATACCAGTCCTGTTAATGGTAGTGGCTAGTTTGTGGTACAACCCCCCCCCCACCCATGTCCATCTTGTCGATGGTAGCGGCTAATTTATTATGTACGTGGTGTCCCGTGGCTCGGTTGGCAACACCTCACACACCGAGTGTCTGTGGTTCGATTCCCGGCATGGGTGGAAACGTTGGGCATGTTTCCTTACACCTGCTGTCCCTGTTCACCTAGTAATGAGTAGGTACCTGGGTGTTAGTCGATTGGTGTGGGTCGCATCTTACCTGGAGGTTACCTGGAGGTTATTCCGGGGATCAACGCCCCCGCGGCCCGGTCCATGACCAGGCCTCCCGATGGATCAGGGCCTGATCAACTAGGCTGTTACTGCTGGCCGCACGCAGTCCAACGTACGAGCCACAGCCCGGCTGATCCGGCACTGACTTTAGGTGTCTGTCCAGCTCTCTCTTGAAGGCAGCCAGGGGTTTATTGGCAATTCCCCTAATGCTTGATGGGAGGCTGTTGAATAGTTTTGGGCCCCGGACACTTATGGTGTTTTCTCTCTTGGGGGCAAGATTAAAACACCCCCATTAAAAATAACACAATCCTTGATGACGCACTGACTCGGATTATCCTGGGCGACTAACCCTCCGGGTAAGAAATCCCAACAAATCTTATCACTCATTTATCCTGCGGATGGTAGCGGCTAGTTCATTGCGCTCTCCAAAATCCATCCTATAGACCGCAGCCAGCGAACGTAGACGAGAGGTCAGGAGGAACTTGGCCCTAGAAGTATTAACAAAAGCAAAGTTGTGTTTATATTTTTAATAGAGAATGCACTTATTTGAGGACAAAAAAAAAGTGTTTTCCCAGAGCTGGTGGCACTGATGCGGCTGTGGGTCTACCTCTCAAAAATTCATGGTGGTACCAAATTTTTTTCTCTTGAGAATGCTAACCATTGCATGAGAGTGTCATCCATTGAGGACACAGAAAATCTCCAAGAAGATATAACCCAAGTTTTCCCATGGGCAACGGAGAACAATATGATGTTCAATGACGACAAATTCCAACTATTCCCCTATTGAAAACTAGAGGAAATAATAGCCAAAACTGATTTTACTACAAACTCTAATCACAGTAGAGCGGAAAAGTAATGTGAGGGACCTGGGAGTGGTAATATCTGAGAATATCACCTTCAAGGACCACAACAGTGCCACTATCACATCTGCGAGGAAACTGATGAGATGGATAAGAACATTCAAGACAAGAGATGCCAAACCAGTGATGGTCCTTTTTAAATCACTTATTCTCTCTAAGCTGGAATACTGCTGTACATTAACATCTCCATTCAAGACAGGTGAAATCGCAGATTTAGAGAATGTACAGAGAACCTTTACTGCACGTATAAGTTCCATCAAAATACTGGAAAAGCTTGGAAGCACTTGACTTGTACTCACTGGAGCGCAGGCGAGAGAAATGCATCATAATCTACACATGGAAAATCCTAGAGGGACTGGTCCCTAATCTGCACACAGAAATCACTCCCTAAGATAGCAAAAGACTTGGCAGGCGATGCAACATACCCCCAATGAAAAGTAGGGGCGCATCTGGTACACTAAGAGAAAACACAATAAGTGTCCGGGGCCCAAGACTGTTCAACAGTCTCCCACCAGTCATAAGAGGAATTACCAGTAGACCCCTGGTTGTCTTCAAGAGGGAGCTGGACAGATAACTAAAGTCAGTGCCGGATCAGCCAGGCTGTGGTTCGTACGTTGGACTACGTGCGGTCAGCAGTAACAGCCTCGTTGATCAGGCCTGATCCACCGGGAGGCCTGGTCGTGAACCGGGCCGCCTGGTCGTGAACCGGGCCGCGGGGGCGTTCATCCCCGGAATACCCTCCAGGCAGACTCGCGTCTTTATCCTTTCCAAGTGAAATAAATGGAAATCTGTCTGCTTGAAGGGAAACTTTTTACGGGCCACTTTTATCCCTAAGTCTAAATTTTTTTTCTTCAAGAATGTCTATTTTCTTTAATGACTGTTCATTGATATGTAAATTTATATGAGGTATTTGTTATGCTTTCTCTGTTTTTGTATGTGCAGGTGTTAGGACCCCAGTGGAAATAAAAGTCACTGACGTTTTTTTGGGTTATCCTGGGTAATTTACACATATGTTACTATGTATGATATTTTGTGTAACTGTATCAATGTGTACCTGTACCTAAATAAGCTTACTTACTACGGTGGGTGAATGTTAGTGGGTGACTGCATGGGTGGTGGGCAGGGGAGAGGGATGGGCTGAGAAGTGGGGTGGGCTGAGGACTGGGGTTGAGCGGAGGAGTGAGGTGGGCTGAGAGGCGGCTGGGGGAGGTGTCGTGTTCACAGTGTGATAAAATTTGTCGTTCTCAAAGTCGTGGCAACACATGTGTTCTTCTTACATTATTAAATTGAAGTTGCTCTTGTACGAGAGTGAGATATTAACGTAATGAGTGAGTGAGTTAAGTTTAAAGCCTGTCGACTGCACAGGAGCCATTAAATAAGCTGCAAGTAACTTGTTCGTTAAGATCAAGAATACTTTAATCCTTATTGACAGGAGATACAAATCTCTCGGTGTATACACAGTGACGTATTTATCATATACTTTCGTGAAATTCAACTTAAATTCAATCAAAACAGTGTGAAATTAATTTTTAGGCATAACATGTGGACGAGAGAGAGAGAGAGAGAGAGAGAGAGAGAGAGAGAGAGAGAGAGAGAGAGAGAGAGAGAGAGAGAGAGAGAGAGAGAGAGAGAAAGAGAGAGAGAGAAAGAGAGAGACATCTTCATAATAAAGATATCTACTTGTTTCACATAGTGTATGTCTTATCCATAAATCTAATGCTGCATGCTCCTTTCCCCTCTTCCCCATCACCAAGGAAATCAGGAAGCCAACCTAATCAAAATTCTTAGAATAGGTTAGGCAAGTTAACCTACAATGCTAAAATTTTAGCGAGATTAAATTCTGTTACTACGTTAGTCTCGGCAACAACAATAAAAATTTGCTTATCAACAACTGATCCACTCAATGGTACATCCATTAAGCTATCTTAAAACTGTGTTGTCAGTGTTGAAGTAGTTGTATCCCTGAGTTAATGCCGGGGTTTTAGTTTTTCATGGTACAGTACTTGGCTCTCTCCACCGCTGGTGTGTGTGGTTGACTTTATCTAGTTAACTGTTTATCTAGGGGGAAGGTGACTAATCACCAGGCTATTAGTAAGACGTGTATTTACTCTTGTCCAGGGTAAATACGCCGAAAAGTGTGTCTCTGAGTGTATCTATACTGAGAGGTTATTATCTATACTAGTAATTAAAGTTGTACACAACATTAGTGACCATCGTGTTGTCCGTAGGCTTTACGAATTATACCCCCAGCGTTACATCATAATCTACACCTGGGAGATCCTGGAGGAACTGGTCCCTAGTCTGCACACAGAAATCACTCCCTACGAAAGCAAAAGACTTGGCAAGCGATGCAACATACTCCCAATGAAAAGTAGGGGCGCCACTGGTACACTAAGAGAAAACACAATAAGTGTCCGGGGCCCAAGACTGTTCAACAGCCTCCCAACATCAATAAGGGGAATTACCAGTAGACCCCTGGTTGTCTTCAAGAGGGAGCTGGACAGATACCTAAAGTCGGTGCCGGATCAGCCGGACTATGGTTCGTATGTTGGACTACGTGCGGCCAGCAGAAACAGCCTCGTTGATCAGGCCCTAGTCCACCAGGAGGCCTGGTCATGGACCGGACCGCGGGGGCGTTGATTCCCGGAATATCCTCCAGGTAGACTCCAGGTAGCAGGTAGCGTGTATACACTAAGGAATATACACTTCTTGGTACACATACCCTTTCTCTACCGTCCGCCGTTTTGGCGGCGGACGGTAAAAAAAGAGCACTTGAATGCACAAAAGACCTAGGAATTAGGCCCCAAGAGGGTTAACAGTAGTATATGTGGATATATATTTACAATATACACAAACCCCGTTCAGAGGAGCAGAGCCACAAGAAAGTACAGATGAGTGTACCACTGCGTGTGTAAACATCATATCCACTGGAGACTTCCCGTGATGATATATGGAAGTGGGCTGAAATATAACACTCTCCTCCCAGGGGTTAATTATCCCAGATTTGTTTATTATTGCTACGCACTTACGAGCGTTGAGCTGAGTTGAAGCTGGACCCGTGTCTAGGTGGCGGGAGTTGGTGCCAAGGTTTGCGAGAGGGTGTCAAGGGATGGACGACGGTGCCAGAGGGGTGGCAGTTGGTGTCATGGGGGTGCAACTAGACGCCACATAGATGGAAGCTGGTGTCGAGGGATAGTAGATGCTGCCAAAGTGATGGGAAATGGTGGCAAGTGATGGAGGATGATTTTAAGAGGGTGTGGTAGGTGTCAAGGGGTGAAGCATAGTGTCAGAGGCATGGTAGTAGGTGTAAGAGTGGCTGTCGGTGTTGAGGAATGGGAACTGGTGTCAAGAGGTAGCAGTTCGTGTCATTATGATGGCAGTCGATGTCAAAAGGGTGAATGTTCTTGTCTTGAGTGCTGGAAACTGTCGATAGGGCCAGAGTTCGTACTTTCCAACCTACGCTGAGTGCCAGTGAAGTTTGAGCAGAGTACAAACGAGTACTTACCCGCACCTCTCCCCCAACACACTGAATAGTACCAATTGCCTGCCTCAAAGCCGCACCCCTTCTCGGCAGCATTTTTATCTAATTTCTTCACCAATTACTCCCATACCTTTTTCCTCAATGCAGTTCCCCCTTCCCATTTTTTCCAAGCCTCTATTTAGAGCCTCTGAACCCTCCCCCATTTACCACCCATTATCAACCAATTACTACACCCGAAAAGCGAAATTTAGCGAGCAACAAATTGACGGCTACAAATCTCGATTGATTCAAGCTGTCCATTGCGTCGGAGGCTGGGAATTTGTCGAATTCCTAAATGACCGGGAATGCGTGGTAATGGTGGGTCAAAGAATGGTGGATATAGCCGTTGTGCAATTTCCATTTACTTTAGTTGTAGCTTCTGGTGAGCTAAACCGGGAGGCGTGACAAAGGAGGGGGTGAAGAAATCAGCAACTACAGACCAGTGTCTCACTGTCAATCACTGGCAAGCTCCTTGAGACAATAATCTCAAGACAAATGACAGAGTTTTTGACTACCACTCACTACTTTGTGACCGTCAATATGGCTTCAGGAACGGTTACTTTGCTGCTGATCTGTTGTTAAACCTCTCCACTAAGTGGCACCAGTCACTGGATGAATCCAAAGTCAGCTGTGTGGTAGCACTGGACATTGCTGGTGCTTTCGACCTGGTGTAGCACCAGGCCTCTTAGCAAAACTGCAAGCTCTGGGAATTGCAGGCTCTACGCTATGTCTCCTCAGTGATTACCTTCATGGTAGATCTCTAAGGGTAGTTCTCAATGGAACAGAATCAGCAAGACATCCTATTGGGGCAAGTGTTCCACAAGGAAGCGTTCTGGGACCATTGTTATGGAATGTCTACTTCAATGCCGCCAATAAAAAGTAGGGGCGCCATTGGTACACTAAGAGAAAACACCATAAGTGTCCGGGGCCCAAAACTGTTCAACAGCCTCCCATCAAGCATTAGGGGAATTGCCAATAAACCCCTGGCTGCCTTCAAGAGAGAGCTGGACAGATACCTAAAGTCAGTGCCGGATCAGCCGGGCTGTGGCTCGTACGTCGGACTGCGTGCGGCCAGCAGTAACAGCCTAGTTGATCAGGCCCTGATCCATCGGTAGGCCTGGTCATGGACCGGGCCGCGGGGGCGTTGATCCCCGGAATAACCTCCAGGTAACCTCCAGGTATGACCTTCATCTCATCCCAGAATCCCATGCATATGCAGACGACTGCACACTGACATTCACTTATCCAAGAGAAGAAATGCCAGCTGCTCTAAGCTACGTCAATCACCAGCTAAGAGCTATATCAGCTTGGCAAGTAACATTTGCACCTGAGAAAACACAAATGATGATGACCTCTCGGCACCGTGACGGTAATGCCGGTGCAGTGGTAAGGATTAATGGGAGGGTGTTGGCACCTGGGGAAGAAGTTGATATCCTTGGGGTGAAATTTGACTCCAAACTGACCATGAAAAACCACGTTGTAAATCTTGCAAACAAGGCAGCCAGGAAGCTTACAGCACTCGCCGTATCTCACATCTGCTTGACAGCAGGGGTTGCAAGATTTTGTACGAGGCACAAGTACGCTTACACCTTGAGTATGTTCCACTTTCTTGGTTCGCCTTCCCCCCTTCTCATCTGCGACTGCTTGACAGAGTAGAGAACAGAGCAAGACGTCTCATCTCTCGCCTGGACCCATCCTGGATAGATCTGTCATTTCAGCAGAGCCTTCAACACAGGAGGGATGTGGGTGACCTTACTGTTATGTACAAGGCCAATATTGTCAAAGTACCACACTTGGATCCTCTTCGAGGACAGCGTGAAGCAAGTTTCTATACCACAAGACGGGCAGAAAGCAGCAATTTCACTCTGGCTGTACCCTTCTCCAGAATATCACTTCATCTGAGATCATTTATTCCCAGGATGACTCGAGTATGGAACACATTCGTACAGCATTATGATGTCAACGAGATAAAGTCAGTTGATCAGATGAAAATGCTGGCCCACAGATGGCTCCAACTTCATCCTGTTCTCTACTTGTATGTCTCATAACAATAAAAATGCTTTCAAATGAGCTGATGTAGGTAACAGCTCTTAGCTTATCAGTAAAGTTAGGAATCCTTAACCTGTAAATAGCTTGTCAGTGAAGCTAGGGATCCTTACCCTTGTGAAACCCTGTGTAAAAAAAAAAAAATCCTGTCTGTTTTGGTTACTGGATGTTGCGCTCTCTTTCAAAGTAATGTTTATGCTTATAAACTTTCAAGGGATATTTTTTTTTTACTTGTGAACCATATTCACTTTAAGAGATGGTAGTGAAAACTTTCTGTCGACAGTAATGAAGATAAGACAAAGACACAAAGCAAGTTTTGATAACATTGTTTCGCTCTATGTAGAATTTGATCATTGATGAAACTACATGGAGCAAAAACGTTGTCACAATAAAGCTGGTTATGCATGTCTTTTATACATTTCAGGAAATAATCGTTAACTGTGCATTTGAAATAATGTTAAAGTCTGAGTTGTGAGGAAGTTTTCCTGCCCTCCAGGACTGTGTTAAAGGCTTTTCAACGAGATGGTCTGTGTAGCAGGAGAGAGAATGTGATTACCCATCCCTCTCTAGCCGGTTTTCTTTCTCTCTCTTCCCCTCTCAGCCTTCTTTTCCCTTCTCAGCCTTCTTTTCCCTTCTCAGCCTTCCTTTCCGTTCTCTCTCACTTCACAGCCTTCCTTTCCCTTCTCTCTCACTTCACAGCCTTCCTTTCCTTTCTCTCCTCTCTCTCCCACTCCCCACTTTTTCTTCTCCCATCCTCTGCATCCCCTCCTCCTCACATACATATCACCTCAGTAGAGGCCTGGCTTTTCTGTGGTACAGTAATGCTACTCGGTAAGGGTTGACTTATCTAGGGCGAGTCTAGACTTGGTGGGTATTGCTGAGTACAGATGAAGTACACTTTGTTTCATAATGACCAGGTTGGTTATCGCCAGGCTGGTGAAAATACGCATTCTTGGGCATATAATGCAATTTTTCAACGATAAGAAGCTCTGCTTCTTGACGTTGTGTCTATGAGTGAATTAAACTAACTTGTCATATCAACTTTGACTTGCCTTGGTAGCTCATAAGCTTATTCATCACCTTGCTATTCTCACTCAGCCTTACAGTGCTTAAGACCCGTACGAGCTTCGCGCATTGCTGTAAATATAATAAACATTTAAGTTAACATTTTTTTAACAGTGTTTCATCCTCGCTCATACATGTGACGGTGAATCCCATTTCTTACCACACATCGTTTTTCACTTTTTTTTTTTTTGAGATGTAAGTTTTAGACGCACACAAACACATACACAAAATCTACAGTAAACATCGGAAACTTCAGAGCTGGATTCATATGTGGGTCGTCCAGCTGAGAGACGAGTCAGCGCATCATCGTCAGCCTGAACTCCAGACTCCTTTTTTTTTTCTACTTGTACTAAAATGCTCGGAAAGCAGTGTGTTCCCGCCATAAATCCTTCGGCACGGCAAGTTCGCGCCAAAATCTTAGGGAAAAACTCTTGGCGCCCTGGTAGAAGCGCGGGGAAACTGCGCTTTCCTCTTTGTTTTCCTTCTTATCACATGCAGGAAAACGCCTTTGACGATTACCGCTGCCAGAAAACCGGAGGACACTGAGCAAAATTCTGACGTATTGTCATTTTCGCTAAATTTGTGCAAGCTGTACACTCCCGCCAAAATCCTTGGCAGTATGTTGGCGCCAAAATATTGGCGTCAAGTGTCTCCCTGTGCCCAGCCAAGCGTAACTTATTGCCCCCCAGGCCTGCCAACTGCTAGGCGATAAATAACATCAATATACTGCGATGCAAATCTGCGAGTATGTTCAAATTTGCTTCATTTCACACCAAAAAACTATCCGGTATTTATCAAGAGAACCCACATGCATCACGATAACAGAACAACAGCCGGATACTTTTGTATTAATCTGATGTAAATAAATACTTGAGAATCTATTGTCAGAGACATGATGCGTATTTTCTTGTCCTTTCTGACACGTAATAGAGGAAGAATCATGGCCTGATGACTACCAAATAAGCTGCATCAGAAGAAGCAGCAAATTTATGGAGCTCTGGGCAAGTCTTGAAGGGGATGATCAGGCTGCACTTCACGTCAGATTTGGGCTAGCGAGGTACGTCATCAGATTTTCGAAAATCTGCGAGTGACGTCTAACCTGAGAAGAGTGAAGTGGAAAACGGGTTTTAATGGAACCTGTGATTTTTTTTTTTTTTTTTTGGAGTTATTTGGTTTTATTTAGTTATTCTCTATTATACATCTCTCTCATATATATATATATATATATATATATATATATATATATATATATATATATATATATATATATATATATATATATATATTTATATATATATATATATATATATATTTATTAATAAACAAAATACATTTACAGAAAAAAACATAAACATGAATACAATGGCACAATGTATCAAAGATGATGAATTTCCTCCAGCTCCTCCGAGGCTGGACGTGAACCAAGTATGCAGCAAGCATTTCCCCTCTGGATGGCGACGCTGAGGCGCTGGAACATGAAAGTGGCTGCCCTTGGGTCCCTGGTGGTGTCGATGAGTCTGGAACCCAATTCTTTAAGGAAACGTGTGGCATTTTTTCCCCATGATCCCAAGGTCTCTGATCCCACTGGGACAAATTGATACTGTTGGCTAATGTCCCTGTACTTGCTGATCTTGTACTCCTCCCTGTGGTCAGCAGCTCCTCCCTGTCGCCCCACACTGTGATGGATATAGGTGTCAGCCAGTGTGGACACACAGGTATAGTCCCATGCTAAGAGCTTGCCATTCTTCCAAGGATAGATGGTGATCCCGTCGGGGCGGTTTGCTGGGTTGTGGGTATTGTTTGCTGCAAGTGATCGTGGCTCCCTCTCGGCAGGGCATCCAGCTGTAGCAAGGGTTCTCTTAATGATGTCGTTGACCTCATTGTGTCTTGCATGCCAGCCCTTGGTTTTGGAACAGTTAAGACCATGTAGACCGTATTGGTCTGCTTGCACTTCGCCGCAAATACACATATATTCTGTGTGAATTGGGGCAGCAAGGCGCAGAGCCACTGCAATACGGAGGGTCTTAGGGTCGAGTCGCGTTCCCATTGCCGATATGGGAACTGTTTGGAGGAAGTCCCCGGAGTGAGGTGCACTCACAGCCTGGAGACGGGCAATCTCCCTATTTGATGTTGCAGCCCTGAGCATGTTGGCAAGCACCTTTTCAGCAATTGGGCTATCCCAGCTTGACTGTTTGTGAGCCAGTGCTGCACTAGGGTTTGGTGCTGGAGCAGCAAGAGTCTCCCATTCGGTGATGGCACTGACATAGCTAGGGTCTTCTATTCCTGCTGAGTCACTGAGGGTGTCAGGAAGAATTTGTCTTATCAACTCGTTTGATATATATATATATATATATATATATATATATATATATATATATATATATATATATATAGATAGATAGATAGATAGATAGATAGATAGATAGATAGATAAAATAAGGCCACATTCAACCCTTCATAAATAAAGCAGAATCTAAAAAGATAACTGTATTTCTCGTTCTATAACTAAGTCTATCGTCGGAAAACAAGTACATACATAAGGGAGACATAATATATACAGAGGCCACCTAACCTAAGTTACATCATGTAAGTAAGGTTTGCCTTTGGCTGTTAACTTGTGCTGTTGGAGAGAGAGAGGTTAATTGTAATGCCCACCCCTAGATGCTTACCGTTAGCCAGTGTATCTATAAATGGTTTAGAAAATTGGCAAATTGGTAATGAAGATACTTGGGCAACATTTTGGACTCTTTATTTTGGACACGTCTCGAAGCCCAGTGGCTTCTTTAGTCCGATACAGAGAAGAACGGTGGAAGAAGAAGAGGTATTTGAGGTAATCAGTCCCTCAGCATTTGCTTTTCATCCTAGTGATATGCTGTCATCGGTCGCCTTTCTTTGTTTAACATTTCATTTTATCACGTCATTTTAACTCTAGTTGGACAATTCCTATTTTTTTATTATTCTGTTATCATCTGTTTGAATTATTTTCATCAGTTCTGCATCATCAGCAAACAGTGAAGGGTAGGTGTCGCTCGCTTCCCGGGTGAAGTCTGGGTTATTGAAAGTAAACAAAGAGATTCAAGACTAGTTGTATTTAAAAAAAAATGTGATATGCGCCCATGGTACAAGAAATACTCGGGCTCCAGTGCCTGGGCTCCAGTGCCTGGGCTCCAGTGCTTGGACTCCAGTGCCTGGGCTCCAGTGCCTGGGCTCCAGTGCCTGGGTTCCAGTGCTTGGGCTCACAGTGCTTGGGCTCCAGTGCACTGGGACAATGGGTTGAATCGCTCGAGGGATAGTGCCCATTGCTTTTTACGCATACAGTGGGTCCTGTGGATTCCTGTTAACCCTTTGGGGCCTAGTTCCTAGGCCTTTTGTGTATCCATATGCTCTCGCGCTACCGTCCACAGGATGGATATGGGATGCAAAATAAACTAGCCACTTCGGTGGCAAAATCTAAAAATCTAATCTAAAATCTGTGGTTATTATATTTTCCTGGCGACAACCTCACTTCCTGGGTGAGGCATGAGTCATCAGGCCTCGCTGTCTTCAAGGAATTTAATGTCAAATTCTTTTGAATGAGAGTAGTAGGATTTGAGTGGGACTTGCATTTGAATTAACAGGGCTATCAATGCTTATTCCTTGGGTAGCATTGATAGTCGGTTGGGCGAATATTTTAATTAGTGGGTTTGGGTTTGACAAAGACTTGCCAATATGAGGCAGTAGGTCTGCTGCAGTGTTCCTCATTTCTTATATTCTTAAATGATGTCTTAAGGGTTTTCAACGTAACACAACATTGCTTTATTATAGTTTATCGTTGAATTATAAATTGTGCTATAGATTGATTATGAATTATACTCCCGTTACATAAAAAACGAGCCACAACATATTAATCACACGTCCCATGAAGTAGCAATGTGTTTTACTATCCTGTTAACGTTGGCATACGAGACTACATCTTAGCAACACTTGGCAGAGTCTTGGCACTTAGTTCATTAACATACCGAGATAACTTACGCAAACTTACTTCAGTTTAAAGGGTGATTAATGCCTACAAAGTATTGAACATTCTCTTAATCACTCAGATTAGTCCATGATGAAGCGAGGGGACTACAGAGTTTGCAAAAGCTAATGTCTTTCAAGAAATGTTTTACTCTTGCTCTGAGCTTCTCGTTTAGGAAGAAGCTCACATAATATAGTTAAGTGGTAATATATCACGTAACTCCCAAACTTCAGGAGAAAGCGAATATCTTGTCACTTCTTACCCATTTGTCAGTTATTTTTGCCACTATTGTTACCGCTGACACGCGAGTGAAAGTGATTTACATAAATGATTTACGCGGTCATATTACAGGAACAGAATCTATTGTTGTTGCTATGCTACGGATTAAACATTACGTGTGATACCTATATGTATATATATATATATATAAGACAATAAACGTACCTCAGGGAAAACTCAAGGTTCTCCCCAGAGTTGTTTGAATGTTTTCTTCTACCACCCGCTATGTTTTATCTCACATGTGAACTTTATTAATAGACAAAATTATTATTATTATTATTATTATTATTATTATTATTATTATCAGAAAGAAGTGCTAAACAATAGACAGAATACATTGACAAAAAACATAAACATGAATACATTGGTACAATATATCAAAGATTATGAATCTCCTCCAGCTCCTCCGAAGCCGGACGCGAGCCCAGTATGCAGCATGCATTTTCCCTCTGGATGGCCACGCTGAGGCGCTGAAACATGAAAGTGGCTGCCCTTGGGTCCCTGGTGGTGTCGATGAGTCTGGAACTCAGTTCTTTAATGAAATGTGTGGCATTTTTTCCCATGATCCCAAGGTCTCTGAACCCACTGGGACAAATTGATACTGTTGGCTTATGTCCCTGCACTTGCTGATCTTGTACTCCTCCCTGTGGTCAGCAGCTCCTCCCTGTCGCCCGACACTGTGATGGATGTAGGTGTCAGCCAGCGTCGACACACAGGTATAGTTCCATGCTAAGAGCCTGCCATTCTTCCAAGGATAGATGGTGATCCCATCGGGGCGGTTTACTGGGTAGTGGGTATTGTTGGCTGCTAGTGATCGGGACTCTCTCGGCTGGGCATCCAGCTGTAGCAAGAGTTCTCTTAATGATGTTGACCTCATTAAGAGGTCAGCGACAACATTAAGACCATGTAGACCATATTGGTCGGCTTGCGCATTGCCGCGAATACACGTATATTCCGTGTGAATTGGGGCAGCAAGACACAGAGTCACTGCAATACGGAGGGTCTTAGGGTCGAGGCGTGTTTCCATTGCCGAAATGGGAACTGTTTGGAGGAAGTCCTCAGAGTGATGTACATTCACAACTTGGAGATGGGCAGTCTCCCGGCCTGATGTTACAGCCCTAAGCATGTTGGCAAGCACCTTTTCGGCGATGGGGCTATTCCAGCTTGACTAGGCCAGTGCTGCACTAAGTTTTGGTGCTGGAGCAGCAAGAGTCTCCCATTCAGTGATGGGACCGGCGTAGCTAGAGTCTTGTATTCTTTCTGAGTCACTGAGGTTGTCCGGAAGAATTTGTCTTATTAACTCATTTGATGCTGTGGAAGAGGATAGGAAAGCTGGTAGGGCAGTCTGGGAGGATTTGGGTATTCCCAGCCCTACAAGCCTGATTGGAAGTGAGGCTTGCAACCACTGTCCATCTTCGAGGGAAAGATTCAATACACTCTCTAGCATGGTCTTTAAGGAGAAAGTCATATTCCTTGAGTTTCTGACTGCTGAAGGCTGGGGAGCATCTCAGGAAGTAGGTAAGTTTTGGGATTGACAGGCACCTGGTGAGCATTATGTGTATCGATGTCTTTCATCCTGCCTTCCATCGTCCTGAGGTCTGAGATTTTTTTTTCTAGGATCAGACCGATGGCATTGAACCCAAGAGGAGCGCCAAGGAGAGTGCTGTTGGGCTCGCGCTCCTGGTAAAACAGCACTAATATTCTGGATCATCTGTTGATTGGTAGAAACTATTTCACATTTGGTGGAGTTTAAAGATAGACCCAGGCTCTCTCCCATGTCTAATTTCTCTGATGTCCCCTAGAAGAGATTCTGTAGTGCCAGCTAGGGTACCATCATCCAAAAACCAGATATTGAGTCTCGTGTAAACATTGAACCTTTCCCCGATCGTTCTTGTAGGATCGAAATCCAGGAACTTATCAAACTTATGATGGTCCACCAGTGTGGTCTTGACAACCAGTGTGTAAATAAGACAAATTGCGAATAATGACATTTTAATATGAAGAGCCTGATCAAATAAACCATACCACGGGCAGAGCTTGAACCCGCGGTTAGAGAGTCGTAAAGCTCCAGACAGACGCGTTAGCCACTGGGCCAGCTGGCTGGCTTGTTTGCAATCGTGTCATTACGATTTCGTGAATCCCGATAAAATCCCTAGTGGTCGAAACGTCTTCACAATAAAATAGCATGAACTGCATTGTGTGTCTTATTTACATACTCTTAATATTCTCTAACACTGTATCGCCACCTTGACCACTAGGTCAATGAATGTCAACCAGGCATTATCTTTCCACCTTCTTTTTCTCCTATTGCGTCTTAATATTGCGACCCCAGACAGGAAATGCCTACTGCTGCCTCTCTTGTACACACCCAGTCTCGCGGGAGGTGCATGAACCTGTATTCTTCTCACTATCAAGGTTATAGTTCCTCGCAGTCTCACCATTGGTGGTTCTACCAAATCCCCCTTTCCTCCTCCTCCTCCCCACACACACACACGTTTTTTTCCTTATTAACCTGACTTAAAACAAACACTCTTACTTGAACATACACCGTGCACACGAGGTCAACTACCTTTGACGACTGGTACATAACTAACGCATTCAAAAGGACTGCTATGATTGACGTGGCCGCATTGCCAACTCCTGTGGTGGTAAGTTTTGGGTCACTGTCCTCACCTGTGGTGTTAGGTTTTAGGTCACTATCCACAACTGTGGTGGTAAGTGTTAGGTCATTGGAAAAGGACACGTGTGCAGTTCAGGACACTCTCCACACTTGTGGTGGTAAATGTTAGGTCAGTGTCTGGTTGATCAGGCCCTGATCCACCTCGAGGCCTGGTCACAGACCGGGCCGCTGGGGCGTTGACCCCCGAAACCCTCTCCAGGTATACTCTTGATATACTCTTCACACCTGTAATGGTAAGTGTCAGTAGTAGTAAATGTTCATAGAACAAACAGAGATGGAACACCATGATAATGCACAGGAAAACGGTAGACAGTGAGGTAGGAAGGAGATGATGAGGAGGTAGGGGATAGAGGAGGAAGAAGGATTTAGAGGAGGAGGAGTAGGTCGAAGGTACGGGAAGAGGTCAGAGGGAGAGGGTGTGATGAGGTGGTGAGGAGATAATATCAAACCTTGACCTCTCTAACATTATATGAAGATCTGTCACCAAGTTTTGCATTTCCAAATTCTTTGTAAATGTTGCGGAGGATGGAATGGAGTAGATAGCCCCCCCCCCTTAAAAAAATTAGAATACTCAGTGAGACAATGCAGCTTGGTTGCAGTGAGGCAGTGCAGCTTGGTTGCAGTGAGGCAATGCAGCTTGGTTGCAGTGAGGTAATGCAGCTTGGTTGCAGTGAGGCAGTGCAGCTTGGTTTCAGTAAGGTAATGCAGCTTGGTTGCAGTGAGGCAATGCAGCTTGGTTGCAGTGAGGCAATGCAGCTTGGTTGCAGTGAGGCAATGCAGCTTGGTTGCAGTGAGGTAATGCAGCTTGGTTGCAGTGAGGCAATGCAGCTTGGTTGCAGTGAGGCAATGCAGCTTGGTTGCAGTGAGGCAATGCAGCTTGGTTGCAGTGAGGTAATGCAGCTTGGTTGCAGTGAGGCAATGCAGCTTGGTTGCAGTGAGGTAATGCAGCTTGGTTGCAGTGAGGCAATGCAGTTTGGTTGCAGTGAGGTAATGCAGCTTGGTTGCAGTGAGGCAATGCAGCTTGGTTGCAGTGAGGCAATGCAGCTTGGTTGCAGTGAGGCAGTGCAGCTTGGTTGCAGTGAGGCAGTGCAGCTTGGTTGCAGTGAGGTAATGCAGCTTGGTTGCAGTGAGGCAGTGCAGCTTGGTTGCAGTGAGGCAGTGCAGCTTGGTTGCAGTGAGGCAATGCATCTTGGTTGCAGTGAGGTAATGCAGCTTGGTTGCAGTGAGGCAGTGCAGCTTGGTTGCAGTGAGCGGTCACTTCAACAGTGTCCTTTTGTGTGTGCGTGTCTTATTTCAAGGTATATTATGAGACATGGTAGCAAAGTTATTAAATTTTGAAGGGAACGTTGACATTAAGGCGACAGCAAACAAGGGATCCCCTACAAGAGAGTCTAAAATAGGTAAATGTCCTTATCTGTTCCTTATCCCTTAGTACTCTGTCCCTTATTATCCCTTAGTACTCTGCGATATGAAGTTATCACGTATGTGGAAGGAAGAAATTAAACAACGAAGCGACATTGATTACAGGTGAGCTGACAGCAAGTTACATTACGCTGACAGTAAGAGGTGATGGGAAGAGGTGAAATGAAGAGGTGGGGAGTAAGAGGGAGGGATAGAAGGGTGGAAGAAGTAGGAGGACAACTTTAGAGGAAAACGAGGGGGTGGGGAAGAGGGATGCGATTTAGAAAGGAGAGAGAGCAAGAGAGGGGCATAAAGGGAGTGAGGGGAAGAAAAAGAGGGAAGAAAAGAGGAAGAGGAGGGAGCAATAGGGGTAGGAGGGAAAGAGGGAGGAGCAAGGGAGAAAGGGTAGGGGAGAGAGAGAGAGAGAGGGTTGAAGGGAGAGAGGGAGGGAGGGAAAAAGAAAGGGAGGGAGGAAGGGTTGGTAGAGGTAGAAAAAGGGAGAGAAAGGAAGGTTGAGTGGGGGTAGGGAAGAAGGAAGGGAAGGAGAGACACAGGGAGGGGGAGGAAGGGTGGGTAGAGAAAGGGAGAGAGAGAGAGAGAGAGAGAGAGAGAGAGAGAGAGAGAGAGAGAGAGAGAGAGAGAGAGAGAGAGAGAGAGAGAGAGAGAGAGAGAGAGAGAGAGAGAGAGAGAGAGAGAGAGAGAGAGAGAGAGAGAGAGAGAGAGAGAGAGAGAGAGAGGAAGGGAGAGAAAGCGAATAGTGCCAGAATATGACGTCATTTACTGCCGCAGACTCCCTGTTTATGGTGATTAATAGTAGTGTCCTGGACCCAGGTGGGGGGAGGGGAGAGGGAGAGGAGGGGTAGAGAGAGGTGGGGAGGGGGAAGGGGAGAAAGAGGGGAAGGTGCTGGGGGTTGGTGGTAGTAGTGGTGGTAATAATGATGTTGTGGTGTTGTGGTTGTAGTGGTGGTGGTTGTGGTGGTAGCTGTGGTGATGGTGGTGGTGGTAGTATCTGTGGTTGCGTTTGTTGTGTTGGTGATGGTGGTGGTTGTGGTGATGGTGTGATTGTAGTACCGATGGTAGTGATGGGTGTGATGAGTGCGGAGGCTTTTATTGTGATTGTAGTTGTGGTGGGTCGTTGTTATGATTCTGGTGACCGTTGTTATGGTGCTGGTGGTCATGGTGGTGATAGTGTGATGATAGTGGCAGAGGTGGTGATGGAAATGGTGGTGGTGTTGAAGTTAGTGGTGAGGGGAGGGAGGGAGGGGGGTGATGAACTGGCAAAGATAATGATGGAAATGACTTGTGGAATGATGAAGGTAGTGGAATTGTTAATAATGATACCAATGGTGGTTGTAGTTGTCGTGGTAGGGGGAGGGGGTGATTGTCGTGGTGGCGGAGGGGGTGATTGTCGTGGTAAGGGGCGGGGGTGATTGTTGTTGGAGGTGGTGGTTGCTAATCTGCCACGATGAGGGAGCGAGTGGGGTGAGGGGAAGGAGGGGTGGTAGGGGGAGAAATAAAGGGTAGAGGAGGGTAGGGGGGTTCTCAGGGGTAGGGAAGGGGTGTTCAGAGGGGTAGGGGGAATTCGGTGGTCGTCAATAACAATGATTGATAAGAGTACTGTGGGGTAAATTTTTGACGCGAGTGAATAAGGGGGTAAAGATGTTAATGGTGGTGATGGTGATTGTTGGTTGTGGTGGTGATTGTTGTAGTGATGGTGATTGTTGGTTGTGGTAGTGATGGTGATTGTTGGTTGGGGTGGTGGTGATTGTTGGTTGTGGTAGTGATGGTGATTGTTGGTTGTGGTAGTGATGGTGATTGCTGGTTGTGGTAGTGATGATGATGGTTGGTTGTGGTAGTGATGGTGATTGTTGGTTGTGGTGATTGTTGGTTGTGGTGATTGTTGGTTGTGGTAGTGATGGTGATTGTTGGTTGTGGTGGTGACGGTGATTGTTGGTCGTGATGGTGATTGTTGGTGGTGATGGTGATTGTTGGTTGTGGTGGTGGTGATGGTGATTGTTGGTTGTGGTGGCGGTTATGGTGGTGGAGTTGATTGTTGTTCGTAATGAAACTAGTAGAGGTGGTAGTGTTAAAAGTAATTAATGGTAGTTATAAAGGCACTGGTAGTGATGGTTATATAGACTGGTAGTGATGATTACAAAGGTAGGAGTAACTATATAGGTACTATTAGTATTGATGGTTACAAAAGTACTGGTAGTGGTAGGAAAACAAAAGCGCGATCCAACATGATTCCGACAGGTTTGTGTCAGGTCGTAATCTTGCAGGAAAAAAAAAAAACTTTATTGACAACTCTAAACTGAATAATGCACAGCCTAATAAAAAGTGCATAAACCAATTAGAAAACTTAACAGAAAAAAAAGTTACATAGGGAAATGACCAGTATCGGTTCCACGAAAAAAAACTGAAAGCACTGAGCCTAGGCTTTTTAGTAAGTTGTGGGATGAGGGAATGTTCATGAGGTCTACAAATGTGTCGAATTCATAAATAAATAGATAAAAAGAGATGCACGGTTTTCAAATTATTTTGTCAGTAGTGAGCTCGTAGACATTTTATTCAAATTCTACAAAAAATAAAAAGATAATGTAATGTAATTTTTTTTATTTTGGCGACTGAAAACATGGCGACAGCTCAGCGCTGGAGAGCCAAACCCACGAGTGGAAATAATTGGGTGACGAAAAAAACACGTTGGTATAGCAAGCTTTTATTGAATCAACGTTTAGCTGTGTGTGTGTGTGTGTGTGTGTGTGTGTGTGTGTGTGTGTGTGTGTGCGTGCGTGTGTGTGTGTGTGTGTGTGTGCGTGCGTGCGTGTGTGTGTGTGTGTGTGTGTGTGTGTGTGTGTGTGTGTGTGTGTGTGTGTGTGTGTGTGTGTGTGTGTGCGTGTGTGTGTGTGTGCAACTTTGTCAAGTCATCTCCAGAGCTTTATCAAGTCATTTGTAAAGCTTTATCATGTGCAGAGCTTTTCAAAGATTGAAATGTCATCTCGTCAAAAGCCTATTCTGCAACGTGTCGTTTTTTCACTATTGTCTGCAATGCATTTTGATCCAGGGTACTTGGCCGTTGACAGAACCTGCCTCACATTAGCCACTAGGTCTACCCTAGTACTCATTTTCTTTTCTTATAAATATAATTAATGGCCAACTGTACAGCTGTTTCCTGATCAACTAGTGGTCTGGACCAAGTGTAGTGTAGCCTTAACAACCAGTGCAGTTGTGATCTTGACCAGGTCTGATGTGATCTTCACCAGGTGTGGTATGATCTTGGCCAGGTGTGGTGTGATCTTCACCAGGTTTGACGTGATCTTGACCAGATTGTGTGATCTCGACAAGGTCTGGTGTGATCTTGTCCACATCTGGTGTGATCTGAACTGTTTGCAATACTTATAGTTCTCAAGCTTGTAAAAATTACAACTACAGGGTTTGTCTCTGATTCTTCGTTTTTACCATTTACTCCGAGCACCCTGAAATCTGAATTCAATATGCCTGAGTACTGGGCCAGACACAGGTACAAATTTTTGCCTAGGGAATTAAAGCTAAACTTTGTAAATTCCCTCCTTATTTTATAGTTTGTACTAAAGTGTCAGTATTTTGAATTCTAAAGTGTGCGGACAGAGACCGGGCCATATATTAAAACATTATATCTTAATGTCAAAATATCCAAATCATTTAGACAGACGTCTAGACAAAACCACCATAACAGTAACGATAACCATAATCACAGTAGCATGAACAGTTGTAACAGTAGCAGTAATTATCGTAAGGATGACAGCATTCATTGTAATAGTAGCAGCAACTATTCTTAAAAGTAATATTAACAATCATAACAGTAACGGCAATCATCTTAACAGTAACAGCAGCCCTCACACCATAGGCAGCAACCCTTGAAACAGTAGCAGCAACAGTAATACAGCAATGATCACCAATGACAACAGTATCGGAGAGCTTCGGATACCATCAAGACTGGCCATTGGAGTTGAGTGTTGTAATGATGGCTCCTATACGAACCAGTAGAGGATGATTTAAGGGTTGTGACCATGGTAATGGCTATTATGTCTGATAGCGATAATGAAAATGGACTTGATGCCAAAGTTAAGCACAGAGACTGATGGTAATACCAGAGAAAATGGTCCAGGGGATGATGGGTGGTAAACTCGAGTGACTTTATGGGGGAGAGAGTTGATGTAGCAGCTTGGGGAGGAAGTTGTGGATGACTGTGGGTGTGTGTGAGGAGGGGATGATATATCAGCAGTGTGCTGATATATCCAATTTTGGTTATATCGGTATATCGTTCAGTACGATAGTTACAAAAGTGGGGACAACAACTAGTCATGTTTCCCTGTTATATTCCGTTATGAAGTGTGGGTTTTATAGAGTGCTGAAATTTGTCTGCTTGGGCTAGAATTATTATTATTACAATCATGGGGGAGCGCTAAACCTGTAGGATTATACAACGCGTGGGGGGGGGGAAGGGATGGAAGGTATTCAGGCTCAATTCAGGGAACCGGAGCACAGATACAATTCCCTAGATCAAGAGCCCCTTACCAGCGTCAAGGAACCTCCCTTGAGGGGTTGGGCTAGAAGACTCCAGGAGGGCAATGTCGTTACGTATTATATTAATGGTTCAGCAGTTACCAGAGCTTCAAAGGTTTAGTTCCAGTACTTACTGTTGTGTGTGTGTGTGTGTGTGGAGGGAAATGCCATTGTGTGGTGGATTTGTGCTAAAAAAAGGCTCACTAGTTTCTTGTAAATGAGGAAAAGAAGTTAGAACTATGACATAAAATAATGATGCTAGGCCAACACCTCGATGTACAAAATGCGTCAGTTAGACAACATGGTGCAGTCAAATCATAGCCACGTACTTTCTCATGGTAACCCTAGGAACTTGCTCTGTTGTGTACCCTTCTTTCTTTAATAAAGGGTGGGACTCTTGCAACTCATTATGCAAAAAAATAGTTATTCACTTGGTGGACAGGTAAGCCAACGGAAGGTCTCGGTCAAATGACCAAAAGCTCCACTGAGTGGGATCATCACATGACTTAGACCTGCGGCAGAAGAAATTTTCATACATCTGTCAAAATACCTTCACCACCATATCCAAGGCCATCTTCTGGTTTCTAAATGAGGCGCAAAACCTAGCTCCGGCAGGCCAGCGGATGCCTGACTACTTAAAAAGTCATCAGCTACCGAGTAGTCGAGTCAGGAGGCACTTTCATGTTTCCTGACTAACAAAACACCCCCACCACCATCGCCAGGGTACCGGCACAGAAACTGAAGCAAATCACACCACATCAGACCAACACTGCATAGATCATGGCAAGACATAGAACAAGTGCACTATGTGCGAAGGAAACCGTTATATATAGACTTTCGCTCTACAAAGAGCAAAATCTGTGCTGAGCAAACATTAATATATTCTCTCTACCATAGCAATGGGCAAATCTTACCTCCCCACTTTTTAGCCAAACTAGGTACACCAGCATTGTGCTGCTTCCCTGTTCTGTAAGATAGTTACGAGTACATAGTGGGAACAAAAGCTTACATCACAGCAGGGAAGAAGGAGTGCAAGGAAGGATTTTTATTTTGCCTGTCAGTGAGATCAGGGAAAATTTACGCGAACTTGGTTATGAGACAAATGAAGATCGCGGCTCCAAGAACCTTCCCATTATTTTGACCCAGCCCCCCCAATTTCTTATCGGCTCACCCCATGAAAAATATATTTCACAATCCAGAAAAGCGACGATCAGCGAGTGTGAGCATCCAGACATCAGAAAGGCTGCACCATGCAACTTTAATTGGTCTACCTACCTACAGGTTGTTCCGGGGGAGTAACGCCCCCGCTGCCAGACCTCGCAGCACTCATCATGTATAACACAGACGTCATGAGGAAGACAAATGTTAATTTACCTACAGGATAATGAGTTGCGTGTGTACTCACCTATTTGTGGTTGGAAGTGTCGATTCACAGCTCCTGTACTCACCTATTTGTGGTTGCAGGGGGTCGATTCATAGCTCCTGGCCTCGCTTGATTGCTACTAGGTCTTCTCTCTCTCTGCTCCATGAGCTTTATCAAACCTCGTCTTAAAGCTTTGTATGATTCCTGCCTCCACTACGTCACTTTCTAGGCTATTCCACTTCCTGACAATTCTATGACTGAACAAATACTTCCTAACATCCCTTTGACTCATAGGAATCTTCAACTTCGAATTGTGACCCCTTGTTTCTGTGTCCCATCTCTGGAACATCCAGTCTTTGTCCATCTTGTCAATTCCTCGCAGTATTTTATATGTCGTTATCATGTCTCCCCTGATCCTCCTGTCCCCCAGTGTCGTCAGGCCGATTTTCCTTAACTCTTCTTCCTAGGACAATCCCCTTAGTTCTGGGACTAGTCTTGTTGCAAACCTTTGCACTTTCTCTAATTTTTTGACGTGGTTGACCAGGTGTGAATTCCAAACAAGTGTTGCATACTCCAATGTGGGCCTGACGTATATGATGTACAGAGTCTTGAACGATTCCTTACTGAGGTATTGGAACGCTATTCTTAGGTTTGCCAGACGCCTGTATGCTGCAGCAGATGTGCAGATGTGCTCGGTATTATACTCACCCCAAGATCTTTTTCCTTGTGAGGTTTGCAATCTTTGCCCACTTAGACCATACTCTGTCTGCGGTCTTCTTTGCCCTTCCTGTGTGTGTGTGTGTGTGTGTGTGTGTGTGTGTACTCAATTGTAGTTGCAGGGGTCGAGACTCAGCTCCTGGCCCCGCCTCTTCACTGAACGCTACTAGGTCCTCTCCCTGCTCCATGAGCTTTATCATACCTCGTCTTAAAGCTTGGTATGGCTCCTGCCTCCACTACATCGCTCGCCAGATTGTTCCACTTCCTGACCACTCTGTGACTGAAGAAATGCGTCCTAACATCCCTGTGGCTCATCTGAGTCTTCAACGTCCAAGAGTGACCCCTTGTTTCTGTGTCCCCCGTCTTGAACATCTTGTCTCTGACCACCTTCTCTATTCCACGCAGTATTTTGTATGTCGTTATCATGTCTCCCCTATCCCTCCTTTCCTCCAGTGTCATCAGACCGATTTCCCTCAACCTTTCTTCATAGGACATTCCCCTTAGCTCTGGAACTAATCTTGTCGCAAACCTTTGCACTTTCTCTAATTTCGTAACGCGCTTGACCCGGTACGGGTTCCAAACTGGTGCTGCATACTCCAGTATGGGCCTGACGTACACGGTGTAGTGTCTTGAAAGATTCCTTACTTAGCTATCGGAATGCTAATCTCAGGTTTGCCAGGCGCCCATATGCTGCAGCAGTTATCTGGTTGATGTATGTGTGTGTGTATGTGTGTGTGTGTGTGTGTGTGTGTGTGTGTGTGTGTGTGTGTGTGTGTGTGTGTGTGTGTGTGTGTGTGTGTGTGAAAGGCTTTCAAGGCACTGAGGAGTTGGTTGTCTGTGTGAGGGCCACTAAGAGTGCTGGTGCCTATGGCACTGTACTTCCGGCCCACAATATGAGCCTCTTAATGACTTTTGAAAGTAGATAAAATGTCATAATCGCGAGACGGATAAACTTTATTACCTAAGTTATGACTTAATGGACACAAGCATTTCCTGTTGCGCACGCTCGTGTGTGTGTGTGTGTGTGTGTGTGTGTGTGTGTGTACTCACCTAGTTGTACTCACCTAGTTGAGGTTGCGGGGGTCGAGTCCGAGCTCCTGGCCCCGCCTCTTCACTGATCGCTACTAGGTCACTCTCCCTGAGCCGTGAGCTTTATCGTACCTCTGCTTAAAGCTATGTATGGATCCTGCCTCCACTACATCGCTTCCCAAACTATTCCACTTACTGACTACTCTGTGGCTGAAGAAATACTTCCTAACATCCCTGTGATTCATCTGTGTCTTTAGCTTCCAACTGTGTCCCCTTGTTACTGTGTCCAATCTCTGGAACATCCTGTTTTTGTCCACCTTGTCAATTCCTCTCAGTATTTTGTATGTCGTTATCATGTCCCCCCTATCTCTCCTGTCCTCCAGTGTCGTCAGGTTGATTTCCCTTAACCTCTCCTCGTAGGACATACCTCTTAGCTCTGGGACTAGTCTTGTTGCAAACCTTTGCACTTTCTCTAGTTTCTTTACGTGCTTGGCTAGGTGTGGGTTCCAAACTGGTGCCGCATACTCCAATATGGGCCTAACGTATACGGTGTACAGGGTCCTGAACGATTCCTTATTAAGATGTCGGAATGCTGTTCTGAGGTTTGCTAGGCGCCCATATGCTGCAGCAGTTATTTGGTTGATGTGCGCTTCAGGAGATGTGCCTGGTGTTATACTCACCCCAAGATCTTTTTCCTTGAGTGAGGTTTGTAGTCTCTGACCCCCTAGACTGTACTCCGTCTGCGGCCTTCTTTGCCCTTCCCCAATCTTCATGACTTTGCACTTGGTGGGATTGAACTCCAGGAGCCAATTGCTGGACCAGTTCTGCAGCCTGTCCAGATCCCTTTGTAGTTCTGCCTGGTCTTCGATCGAGTGTATTCTTCTCATCAACTTCACGTCATCTGCAAACAGGGACACCTCAGAGTCTATTCCTTCCGTCATGTCGTTCACAAATACCAGAAACAGCACTGGTCCTAGGACTGACCCCTGCGGGACCCCGCTGGTCACAGGTGCCCACTCTGACACCTCGCCACGTACCATGACTCGCTGCTGTCTTCCTGACAAGTATTCCCTGATCCATTGTAGTGCCTTCCCTGTTATCCCTGCTTGGTCCTCCAGTTTTTGCACCAATCTCTTGTGTGGAACTGTGTCAAACGCCTTCTTGCAGTCCAAGAAAATGCAATCCACCCACCCCTCTCTCTCTTGTCTTACTGCTGTCACCATGTCATAGAACTCCAGTAGGTTTGTGACACAGGATTTCCCGTCCCTGAAACCATGCTGGCTGCTGTTGATGAGATCATTCCTTTCTAGGTGTTCCACCACTCTTCTCCTGATAATCTTCTCCATGATTTTGCATACTATACATGTCAGTGACACTGGTCTGTAGTTTAATGCTTCATGTCTGTCTCCTTTTTTAAAGATTGGGACTACATTTGCTGTCTTCCATGCCTCAGGCAATCTCCCTGTTTCGATAGATGTATTGAATATTGTTGTTAGGGGTACACATAGCGCCTCTGCTCCCTCTCTCAATACCCATGGGGAGATGTTATCTGGCCCCATTGCCTTTGAGGTATCTAGCTCACTCAGAAGCCTCTTCACTTCTTCCTCGGTTGTGTGCACTGTGTCCAGCACTTGGTGGTGTGCCCCACCTCTCCGTCTTTCTGGAGTCCCTTCTGTCTCCTCTGTGAACACTTCTTTGAATCTCTTGTTGAGTTCTTCACATACTTCCCGGTCATTTCCTGTTGTCTCTCCTCCTTCCTTCCTTAGCCTGATTACCTGGTCCTTGACTGTTGTTTTCCTCCTGATGTGGCTGTACAACAGTTTCGGGTCAGATTTGGCTTTCGCTGCTATGTCATTTTCATATTGTCTTTGGGCCTCCCTTCTTATCTGTGCATATTCATTTCTGGCTCTACGACTGTTCTCCTTATTCTCCTGGGTCCTTTGCCTTCTATATTTCTTCCATTCCCTAGCACACTTGGTTTTTGCCTCCCTGCACCTTTGGGTAAACCATGGGCTCATCCTGGCTTTTTCATTACTCCTGTTACCCTTGGGTACAAACCTCTCCTCAGCCTCCTTGCATTTTATTGCTACATATTCCATCATCTCATTAACTGGTTTCCCTGCCAGTTCTCTGTCCCACTGAACCCCGTTCAGGTAGTTCCTCATTCCTGTGTAGTCCCCTTTCTTGTAGTTTGGCTTCATTCGTCCTGGCCTTCCTGCTTCTCCCTCCACTTGTAGCTCTACTGTGTATTCGAAGCTTACAACCACATGGTCACTGGCCCCAAGGGGTCTTTCATATGTGATGTCCTCGATATCTGCACTACTGAAGGTGAATACTAAGTGTGTGTGTGTGTGTGTGTGTGAGTGTGTGTGTGTGTATGTATGTGTACTCACAATTAGGTGAGTACTAATTGTACTCACCTAATTGTGGTTGCAGGGGTCGATACTCAGCTCCTGGCCCCGCCTCTTCACTGATCGCTACTAGGTCCTCTCTCTCTCTGCTTCCTGAGCTGTATCATACCTCTTCTTAAAACTATGTATGGTTCCTGCCTCCACTACTTCACTTGCTAGGCTATTCCACTTCCTGACGACTCTATGACTGAAGAAATACTTCCTAACGTCCGTGTGACTCGTCTGAGTCATCAGCTTCCAATTGTGACCCCTTGTTTCTGTGTCCCCTCTCTGGAACATCCTATCTTGTATGTCGTTATCATGTCTCCCCTGACCCTTCTGTCCTCCACTGTCGTCAGTCCGATTTCCCTCAACCTTTCCTCGTACGACATTTCCCTGAGCTCTGGAACTAGCCTTGTTGCAAACCTTTGTACTTTCTCTAACTTCTTGACGTGCTTGACCAGGTGTGGGTTCCAGATGCTGCATACTCCAGTATGGGCCTAACATACGCAGTGTACAGTGTCTTGAACGATTCCTTATTAAGGTATCGGAACGCTGTTCTCAGGTTTGCCAGGCGCCCGTATGCTGCAGCAGTTATTTGGTTGATGTGGGCCTCCGGTATTATGGTCTCCCCAAGATCTTTCTCCCTGAGTGAGGTCTGTAGTGTTTGTCCACCTAGCCTATACTCTGTCTGCGGTCTTCTTTGCCTCTCCCCAATCTTCATGACTTTGCATTTGGCATGGTTGAATTCGAGAAGCCAGTTTCTGGACCACGTGGCGAGCCTGTCCAGGTCTCTTTGCAGTCCTGCCTCATCCTCATTCGATTTAATTCTTCTCATCAACTTCACATCATCTGCGAATAGGGACACTTCAGAGTCTATTCCTTCCATCATGTTCGCATATATCAAAAATAGCACTGGTCCTAGAACTGACCCCTGTGGGACCCCGCTCGTCACAGGCGCCCACTGTGATACCTCATCACGTACCATTACTCGTTGTTGCCTCCCTGTCAGGTATTCCCTGATCCATTGCAGTGCCCTCCCTGTTATATGCGCCTGATCCTCCAGCTGCTTCTGCACTAATCTCTTGTGAGGAACTGTGTCAAAGGCCTTCCTGCAGTCCAGGAAAATGCAATCAACCCACCCCTCTCTCTCGTGTTTTACTTCTGTTACCTTGTCATAGAACTCCAGAAGGTTTGTGACACATGATTTTCCTTCCATGAATCCGTGCTGGTTGTTGTTTATAATCTTGTTCCGTTCCAGGTGCTCCACCACTCTCCTCCTGATAATCTTCTCCATGACTTTGCATACTATACATGTCAGAGACACTGGTCTGTAGTTTAGTGCCTCGTTTCTGTCTCCTTTCTTAAATATGGGGACTACAATTGCCGTCTTCCATATCTCAGGTAGTTGCCCAGTTTCAAGGGATGTGTTGAAGATTGTGGTTAGGGGCACGCACAGCATCTCTGCTCCTTCTGTAAGGACCCACGGGGAGATGTTGTCCGGTCCCATCGCCTTTGAGGTATCAAGGTTACTTAGCAGCTTCTGCTGTGTGTGTGTGTATGTGTGTGTTTGTGAGAAAGAGAAACAGAGATAGATAGATAGATATATAGATAGAGAGAGAGGGATTGTCCTCTCCCTCTTTTCCCCTACCCTCTCCTACTCCCTCAATAGTACAATTTTCCTCATTCTCTCTCTCTCTCTCTCTCTCTCTCTCTCTCTCTCTCTCTCTCTCTCTCTCTCTCTCTCTCTCTCTCTCTCTCTCTCTCTCTCTCTCTCTCTCTCTCTCTCTCTCTCTCTCTCTCTCTCTCTCTCTCTCTCTCTCACCACCGCCGGACAAAACCGCTGCAAATTTAGTGCTAAATTTCTCGTCAGCTCTAAAATACAATTCAGAAGTTCTTTTGACGGTCCAATAGTTATATGTTAAATCATATTCTCAGCAAGTGCATTAATCCTCATAAAATATTTTGCAATCAGGCAACTGGAATACGTCTGTTGAATGCAACAACAACAGGCATTAGCATCGAGGCTCATAGCTTATAGGTAGCACCGTATACTAATAACGAAATTCCTAATGTACAGTGGGTTGAGACTGTTCTCAGAGCAGTAAATAGGTATCTGGGTTGCATCCTGGAGAGTGGTAGGAAATCTCAGACAAGCCTTTGAAATGAGCTAAGGCAGAAGAACAGGTCTTAGCCAGTATGAGCTGAGGGTGGATAAAATCTTAGCGGTTCTGAGCTGAGGTAAGAGTTCTTAAATTGTATGACCTGAGGTAGGGAAAGAACTTTTAGCTTGTGTGAGCTAAGGTAGGATAACAGGTCGTAGCCTGTGTGAGTTGAAGGAGGCTAGCAACTCTTAGTCTGTACATTCAAAATTATATATTACATAACACAAGATTTTATATTGCATAACACAAATTTCGGTTCAAATTGAAGTAGAAGACTCCAGAGTTTCTTTGATATTAACACTGGTGGACCAGCACCACTGTGTTCCATACACCTGGTCGTCAAGACCACACTGGTGGACCAGCACCACTGAGTTCCACACACCTGGTCGTCAAGACCACACTGGTGGACCAGCACCACTGAGTTACATACACCTGGTCGTCAAGACCACACTGGTGGACCAGCACCACTGAGTTCCATACAAATGGTCGTCAAGACCACACTGGTGGGCCAGCACCACTGAGTTCCATACACCTGGTCGTGAAGACCACACTGGTGGACCAGCACCACTGAGTTCCACACACCTCGTCGTCAAGACCACACTGGTGGACCAGCACCACTGAGTTCCACACACCTGGTCGTCAAGACCACACTGGTGGACCAGCACCACTGAGTTCCACACACCTGGTCGTCAAGACCACACTGGTGGACCAGCACCACTGAGTTCCACACACCTGGTCGTCAAGACCACACTGGTGGACCAGCACCACTGAGTTCCACACACCTGGTCGTCAAGACCACACTGGTGGACCAGCACCACTGAGTTCCACACACCTGGTCGTCAAGACCACACTGGTGGACCAGCACCACTGAGTTCCACACACCTGGTCGTCAAGACCACACTGGTGGACCAGCGCCACTGGGTTCCACACACCTGGTCGTCAAGACCACACTGGTGGACCAGCACCACTGAGTTCCACACACCTGGTCGTCAAGACCACACTGGTGGACCAGCACCACTGAGTTCCACACACCTGGTCGTCAAGACCACACTGGTGGACCAGCGCCACTGAGTTCCACACACCTGGTCGTCAAGACCACACTGGTGGACCAGCACCACTGAGTTCCACACACCTGGTCGTCAAGACCACACTGGTGGGCCAGCACGACTGTGTTCCACACACCTGGTCGTCAAGACCACACTGGTGGACCAGCACCACTGTGTTCCACACACCTTGTCGTCAAGACCACACTGGTGGACCAGCACCACTGTGTTCCATACACCTGGTCGTCAAGACCACACTGGTGGACCAGCACCACTGAGTTCCACACACCTGGTCGTCAAGACCACACTGGTGGACCAGCGCCACTGAGTTCCACACACCTGGTCGTCAAGACCACACTGGTGGGCCAGCGCCACTGTGTTCCACACACCTGGTCGTCAAGACCACACTGGTGGACCAGCACCACTGAGTTCCACACACCTGGTCGTCAAGACCACACTGGTGGACCAGCACCACTGAGTTCCACACACCTGGTCGTCAAGACCACACTGGTGGACCAGCACCACTGAGTTCCATACACCTGGTCGTCAAGACCACACTGGTGGACCAACACCACTGAGTTCCATACACCTGGTCGTCAAGACCACACTGGTGGACCAGCACCACTGAGTTCCATACACCTGGTCGTCAAGACCACACTGGTGGACCAGCACCACTGAGTTCCACACACCTGGTCGTCAAGACCACACTGGTGGACCAGCACCACTGAGTTACATACACCTGGTCGTCAAGACCACACTGGTGGACCAGCACCACTGAGTTCCATACAAATGGTCGTCAAGACCACACTGGTGGGCCAGCACCACTGAGTTCCATACACCTGGTCGTGAAGACCACACTGGTGGACCAGCACCACTGAGTTCCACACACCTGGTCGTCAAGACCACACTGGTGGACCAGCACCACTGAGTTCCACACACCTGGTCGTCAAGACCACACTGGTGGACCAGCGCCACTGGGTTCCACACACCTGGTCGTCAAGACCACACTGGTGGACCAGCACCACTGAGTTCCACACACCTGGTCGTCAAGACCACACTGGTGGACCAGCACCACTGAGTTCCACACACCTGGTCGTCAAGACCACACTGGTGGACCAGCGCCACTGAGTTCCACACACCTGGTCGTCAAGACCACACTGGTGGACCAGCACCACTGAGTTCCACACACCTGGTCGTCAAGACCACACTGGTGGACCAGCACCACTGTGTTCCACACACCTTGTCGTCAAGACCACACTGGTGGACCAGCACCACTGTGTTCCATACACCTGGTCGTCAAGACCACACTGGTGGACCAGCACCACTGAGTTCCACACACCTGGTCGTCAAGACCACACTGGTGGACCAGCGCCACTGAGTTCCACACACCTGGTCGTCAAGACCACACTGGTGGGCCAGCGCCACTGTGTTCCACACACCTGGTCGTCAAGACCACACTGGTGGACCAGCACCACTGAGTTCCACACACCTGGTCGTCAAGACCACACTGGTGGACCAGCACCACTGAGTTCCACACACCTGGTCGTCAAGACCACACTGGTGGACCAGCACCACTGAGTTCCATACACCTGGTCGTCAAGACCACACTGGTGGACCAACACCACTGAGTTCCATACACCTGGTCGTCAAGACCACACTGGTGGACCAGCACCACTGAGTTCCATACACCTGGTCGTCAAGACCACACTGGTGGACCAGCACCACTGAGTTCCACACACCTGGTCGTCAAGACCACACTGGTGGACCAGCACCACTGAGTTACATACACCTGGTCGTCAAGACCACACTGGTGGACCAGCACCACTGAGTTCCATACAAATGGTCGTCAAGACCACACTGGTGGGCCACCACCACTGAGTTCCATACACCTGGTCGTGAAGACCACACTGGTGGACCAGCACCACTGAGTTCCACACACCTGGTCGTCAAGACCACACTGGTGGACCAGCGCCACTGAGTTCCACACACCTGGTCGTCAAGACCACACTGGTGGACCAGCACCACTGAGTTCCACACACCTGGTCGTCAAGACCACACTGGTGGACCAGCACCACTGAGTTCCACACACCTGGTCGTCAAGACCACACTGGTGGACCAGCGCCACTGAGTTCCACACACCTGGTCGTCAAGACCACACTGGTGGGCCAGCGGCACTGTGTTCCACACACCTGGTCGTCAAGACCACACTGGTGGACCAGCACCACTGAGTTCCACACACCTGGTCGTCAAGACCACACTGGTGGACCAGCACCACTGAGTTCCACACACCTGGTCGTCAAGACCACACTGGTGGACCAGCACCACTGAGTTCCATACACCTGGTCGTCAAGACCACACTGGTGGACCAACACAACTGAGTTCCATACACCTGGTCGTCAAGACCACACTGGTGGACCAGCACCACTGAGTTCCATACACCTGGTCGTCAAGACCACACTGGTGGACCAGCACCACTGAGTTCCACACACCTGGTCGTCAAGACCACACTGGTGGACCAGCACCACTGAGTTACATACACCTGGTCGTCAAGACCACACTGGTGGACCAGCACCACTGAGTTCCATACAAATGGTCGTCAAGACCACACTGGTGGGCCAGCACCACTGAGTTCCATACACCTGGTCGTGAAGACCACACTGGTGGACCAGCACCACTGAGTTCCACACACCTGGTCGTCAAGACCACACTGGTGGACGAGCGCCACTGAGTTCCACACACCTGGTCGTCAAGACCACACTGGTGGACCAGCACCACTGAGTTCCACACACCTGGTCGTCAAGACCACACTGGTGGACCAGCACTACTGAGTTCCACACACCTGGTCGTCAAGACCACACTGGTGGACCAGCACCACTGAGTTCCACACACCTGGTCGTCAAGACCACACTGGTGGACCAGCACCACTGAGTTCCACACACCTGGTCGTCAAGACCACACTGGTGGACCAGCACCACTGAGTTCCACACACCTGGTCGTCAAGACCACACTGGTGGACCAGCGCCGCTGAGTTCCACACACCTGGTCGTCAAGGCCACACTGGTGGACCAGCACCACTGAGTTCCACACACCTGGTCGTCAAGACCACACTGGTGGACCAGCACCACTGTGTTCCACACACCTGGTCGTCAAGACCACACTGGTGGGTCAGCACCACTGAGTTCCACACACCTGGTCGTCAAGACCACACTGGTGGACCAGCACCACTGAGTTCCACACACCTGGTCGTCAAGACCACACTGGTGGACCAGCGCCACTGAGTTCCACACACCTGGTCGTCAAGACCACACTGGTGGACCAGCGCCACTGAGTTCCACACACCTGGTCGTCAAGACCACACTGGTGGGTCAGCACGACTGAGTTCCACACACCTGGTCGTCAAGACCACACTGGTGGGTCAGCACGACTGAGTTCCACACACCTGGTCATCAAGACCACACTGGTGGGTCAGCACGACTGAGTTCCATACACCTGGTCGTCAAGACCACACTGGTGGGTCAGCACGACTGAGTTCCATACACCTGGTCGTCAAGACCACACTCGTGGACCAGCATCACTGAGTTCCATACACCTGGTCGTCAAGACCACACTGGTGGGTCAGCACGACTGAGTTCCACACACCTGGTCGTCAAGACCACACTGGTGGACCAGCGCCACTGAGTTCCATACACCTGGTCGTCAAGACAACACTGGTGGACCAGCGCCACTGAGTTCCATACACCTGGTCGTCAAGACCACAGTGGTGGACCAGCGTCACTGAGTTCCATACACCTGGTCGTCAAGACCACACTGGTGGACCAGCGCCACTGTGTTCCACACACCTGGTCGTCAAGACCACACTGGTGGACCAGCACCACTGAGTTCCATACACCTGGTCGTCAAGACAACAATGGTGGACCAGCGCCACTGAGTTCCATACACCTGGTCGTCAAGACCACACTGGTGGACCAGCACCACTGAGTTCCATACACCTGGTCGTCAAGACCACACTGGTGGACCAGCGCCACTGAGTTCCATACACCTGGTCGTCAAGACCACACTGGTGGACCAGCACCACTTTGTTCCACATACTTGGTCGTGAAGACCATACTGGTGGACCAGCACCACTGAGTTCCACACACCTGGTCGTCAAGACCACACTGGTGGACCAGCACCACTGAGTTCCACACACCTGGTCGTCAAGAACACACTGGTGGACCAGAACCACTGACTTCCACACATCTGGTCAAGATCACACTGGTGGACTAGCACCACCGAGTTCCACATACCTGGTCGTCAAGGCCACACTGGTGGACCAGCACCACTGAGTTCCACACACCTGGTCGTCAAGATCACACTGGTGGAACAGCACCACTGAGTTCGGCAGACTCTAGCTGGCCCTGAAGACCACAAGCCTCTAATGAACGAGACTGGAAGTTACGATAAAGAAAGAAATCTGCAATCTTGCCAGAGTACAAAACTTTCAGGGGATTTCCCTTTTATCTCCCGAATAACTACATGTTAACAAGAGGTTCTGTCAGGGAGTCTGCTCACACATTATAGTTACACCTAAATTTGCTGACAAATAAATGATTGGTGTAAGTAATTTAGTTCGGTAACTAAAAAAATATATATCAGCGTAGAGGATTTCCAGTATGTAATATTTTTTTCTGATTTTTAATCAGTGAAAATTCACAATTAGTTCTGTTTATGTATTATATACTAGAGAGAGAGGGAGAGAGAGAAAAAGAAAGAAAGAAAGAGAGGGCGAAAGGGCAGAGGAGTAAATTATGGAAACACTGGATCGATATTTCACCACCATTCGGAGCAAATCCAAAATAAAACGAAAATCCTTTCACACAGGATGGTATGCAAAGCATTACCCAATTTGAATGACGTCATGCATTATTCAAGGCAAAAGTATGGTATGGGGCTCATCAGTGAATTTAGCGTTTGATTGATAGCCGAATAATGAAAATTTGAGGGATATTTTCCTCGGAGTAAAAGCACCGGAACGAGGCTTTCCAATTGTCACATTCCATTCTGTACCATATAATCAGAAGTGACTCTCCAGTATGTGTGGTATGGAGAGAAGTGATGTGAAAAACAGTGCAGTGTAGTGCGATCTCTTGTTTACAACGTTTCGCACACGCAATGGGCTTTTTTCCAAGCCCAATGCTTTTTGTGACATTATATATATATATATATATATATATATATATATATATATATATATATATATATATATTCTTCCTCATGAATTATGTTGACACGTTCATATCTTTAAAGACAGTTAACAAATATATTATATTCTCTAAACTCTAAAGGAATATTACGCTGTATAGAATTATTATTGGTTTGGCATTTCGTATACACACAATGGGAGGAAAGAAAATACAGTTTTCTGTAAGGAGCGCCTTCTTAGGTTGATACAACTAGCATCAGGGATGCAGTATACACATGGAATTTATGTTCTCGATGTGTATATTCTGGAAATTTCGCTGCATGTATGGAGAAAAAATGATCTGGTATCCTACGTCACCTATTGTCACCCTCGTTCCATTAGACTAATGCAACTCTGTAATTATTCATATGTAAATAACATAAGAATTTCCAATCTTCATAACAAAGTGGCATTTAGGTTGTAAATCTGAAATATAATTAAATGAATTTAATCTTTAATTTCTTTATCGCACACTTTACTACTCAAATATATAAGTTCTAACAGCAGCTTATAATATCGTTATCATTGATTTCATTGGTTATTACCAGAGTTACAGGCAAAGTTACTTAAATGACTCTGGAACAGTAATTGATCCCAGGACGGATGTTTGACTTCTCACCTGTTGACTCTCAAGGAAGGTTCCTTGATGCTGGTGAGGGTCTCTTGATCTAGGGAATTGGATATGTGCTCCAGTTCCCTGAATTAAACCTGAATACCTTCCGCATCCCCCCACAGGCGCTCTATAATCCTACGGGTTTAGTGCTTCCCCCTTGACTATAATAATAATAATGATAAAACTCCTGGAGAGCGAAACGTTGCCACAATAAAATGTCACATTAGTTGCACTTGTGTCCTTTTACTTTACATATTGTCGGTAATTCTACCAACTTTATTACAATAATAACTCACTTGTTGATCATCACCCCCGCAGGTCGCTCTTGGAACAGGTCTCCTGACCTTATCAGTCTGGCTACTGATGCTGTCAAGAAGCCGTCTAACACAGCCCTGTTGATCAGGAACTGTCTGTTAAGGCCCCTCAAGTTCCCTCTTGAAGACAATTATAGGTGTTTGATTGACGAAGCAAGTGGCTAAGTGTCAAAAACGGCTGTCTTCCCCAGACACTCTCTATTTCGATCATGGGAGTGTCCAACCTCTTCTGCGTGAGTATTTATCTATTTGAAATTACGTATATGTAATGTAGGAAGGGAGTTGTGCTGGTGGTGTCCCGTCCTCAATAATGTGTTCATCATATAAGATATTGTATTATTTCCAATTTAAGTATCACTTACTCTCTCCCGCCACCAGTCAAGAATACTCTACTCCCTAAAAACGGGGATGAAAGTAAGCTTTCACCATCTATACAATGAGATATACACCTCTAAGTGTATAGAGGTGTATATCTAAGTATATAGAGGAAGAAAGTTCAATTCCTTGGATCAGGAGTTCCTAATCGGTGTCAAGGAACTTCCCTTGAGAAGTTCTCTCCCAGGAGCATGCACAGAATATGCACAGTGCATTGTTTATCTTTCATATGACTTGATAAAGCTCTACACAGATTGAAATGTTGTTCCGATGGTAGCTTGATCTATAAAGTGTCTTTTCTACTCTAGAGTCGGCAGTATGATGTTCAGTACCAAAGTATTTATTTTGTACAGGTGAAAATGCATCCCGGTTGTATGAAGCTACGTAGTATCAGTAGCGTAGTGGCTGAGCATTACAGGGATGAACGTTCAAAACTGTACGAATATCATCGTTTGTGCGAGGTGTTTGTTCTGAGTCACTGATGAAGACCGGGGGGAACAAGGCAAGGCAGGAGTGGCGAGGACAGAGTGGTTGTTGTGGTTCCTTACGACGAGCAGATGACTGGAGGTGCTGGTGAGTGATGATAGTGCCCTGGGAAGTAAGGCTGGGGTAGTACCGTGAGACAACGTGACCACCAGTATACAGTGAAGAGCTGTGAGGCGGGCAACAGTGTACAGTGAAATGAAGCAGGGCGTGACCAAGAGTGTGGTGGCAGTGATAACAGTGTGTTGTGTAATCTCGTGTTGGTGTGTTGCTCAATATACAGCACTGAAGCAGTGTGGGGTCAGGACATTAAGCGCTGTGCACTCTGAATTCAAATGTGTAAATTATGGAAGCACTGACCTTAACTGCTAAGTGACGAGTATTAATGAATTGTGAAATGCGTTTTGTAGTGCGCTGTAACATGTGTTGTAACTGTCAGGACAGTCTTCTCTCTCAGCCTTTGAGGTCATAGGTGATGTTTGCAGGATCAACAATATGACGGACTTGCTGCCAGGTTGCAGGGTCAACAATGTGATGGACTTGCTGCCAGGTTGCAGGATCAACAATATGACGGACTTGCTGCCAGGCTGCAGGATCAACAGTGTGACAGACTTGCTGCCAGGTTGCAGGATCAACAATGTGACGGACTTGCTGCCAGGTTGCAGGGTCAACAATGTGATGGACTTGCTGCCAGGTTGCAGGATCAACAATGTGACGGACTTGCTGCCAGGTTGCAGGATCAACAATATGACGGACTTGCTGCCAGGTTGCAGGATCAACAATGTGATGGACTTGCTGCCAGGTTGCAGGATCAACAATGTGATGGACTTGCTGCCAGGTTGCAGGATCAACAATATGACGGACTTGCTGCCAGGCTGCAGGATCAACAGTGTGACAGACTTGCTGCCAGGTTGCAGGATCAACAATGTGACGGACTTGCTGCCAGGTTGCAGGGTCAACAATGTGATGGACTTGCTGCCAGGTTGCAGGATCAACAATGTGACGGACTTGCTGCCAGGTTGCAGGATCAACAATATGACGGACTTGCTGCCAGGCTGGAGGATCAACAGTGTGACAGACTTGCTGCCAGGTTACAGGATCAACAATGTGACGGACTTGCTGCCAGGTTGCAGGATCAACAATGTGACGGACTTGCTGCTAGGTTACAGGATCAACACTGTGACGGACTTGCTGCCAGATTGCAGGGTTAACCATGTGACGGACTTGCTGCTAGGCTGCAGGATCAACAATGTGGCGGACTTGCTGCCAGGTTGCAGAACCAACAGTGTGGCGAGTATGCAACATCAACAATATGGTGGACTTGCCATGTTGCAGGATCAACAATGTAGTGGACTTCCTGTCAGTTCTCTAGTCCTGTTTTGCTGGAGAGCTAGGTCCTCAGTTCGAGTCCCGGTCGCACCCGCCGAGTTTCTGAGACCAATTAAAGGTGTGAAAATGAGCAGCTTGTGTTACATTGCACCGCTCAGCCGTGTTGGTGTTGTGGACTGACATGGGTCAGTGAGCTATGTCGTAAGTCACTCCCATAACTCCTTGAAAATTATTAAGCATTGAGAGAGTAACCTGCTTGCTCTGTGTGGTGCATTAATTCCGGGTTGGAAATATGAAGTCATGTTGTCAAGTAGTGTGGTTATCCATTATGGATAGTAATTATCTGTAGCGCGGACCCTCAACCCCAACTTCTAGACAGCCAGACCATTTATCCTGCTTTACGAGGAGGGAGGGAGAGGACCTATGATCCTTGGAGTGCACACACACGTCTGTACTCACCTAATTCACCTAATTGTGTGTGTGTGTGTGATTTTGTTTATGAAATTAGGTTCAACTTGGTTCATTTGTTGTTTTTAAGTCTAAGTAATATTAACCAGCAGGTAAATATTGAACCACAGTGCAGAATCCCACAAAATTATGTTACTTAAGTAACTAATATTTTTATGTCAAACACTCTTAAATCACTCTTAGATATTACACAATTAGATCTAATACTTTTAGATCAAACGCTCTTAGATTTAATACTCGTATATCTAACACTCTTGATTGGTCCCCACTATCTTGGTGGGTCACCACTGTCGTGGTGGGTCCCCACAGTCTTGGTGGGTCACCACCATCGTAATTTATAAGAAGTTTGCCTTCACAAGAATGAGAAATAATCAGCTATGAAAGCCTAGCTGTCCTACACATTAATGAATGGTAAACACAGATATAATACTAAACATCAGCCAATACAGAGACAGTATCAACATGGAAAGAGCAATATCCACGCTACTCACAGCTTTCTGTGGAAATCTTGAGTCACAACAAACTGACCAGGAAACGCCCTATAGGTGGACGGTCCACCATAACACCAAATTATCCAATCACTGAATCTAAGATTAGGGATCCCCAGATATCCCAGACTACGACAGGACGTGGATGCTGAAACAATGTCGAAATCTGATAAGAAGTATGCTATTATTTGGTTGGGCCACTTATCCTTGGTTCCGACCATCCTCCGAATAGAAATTCACAGGAAAAAAAAAAGATGAACAGTTAGCCTCACCCATAAACATGTCTACCGTTTAAATCTATCAACAAGACAGCAACAGTGACAATGGGCTGACGAGCAGCAGGTCGGAGTGACGCACTCTCGATGATGGCTTACCTACTGTTTAAGGCTTGGCTAGATCACAGGCGAGACTGGAAACACATGAAATTATTTACCATATTACCCATAATCCAGTGCGATGTTAAAACTGAAAATCTGTACAAGCCGTCCACGTGACATGATCTTCTCGCCATAACTGAATGTAACTTCCTACCTAACACAGTGAATTTAATATTATGCAAAATAGATTTTAGTGAGACACAGATGAAGAAAGCTCCAACACTGATGTATGTGACCATGTCACGAAGGTATAAATAAAATTAAATTGTATAATGAATACTGACTACTGTCATCCCAGTTTTGAACGACAGTAACCAAGTTTGTATATACATTGTAACAAGTTATGTGAAGGTAGTAGTGAGAATCATGTTTTTATCACATAATGTGAGTGACTGTAGTTATAATTCATAAAGCATGTACCATTTTGCGTTCCTGGATGAGTAACTGGGATCTATACACTGACTGGGACCCCATATACTGACTGGGACCCCATATACTGACTGGAACACCATACACTGACTGGGACCCCATACACTGACTGGGACCCCATATACTGACTGGAACACCATACACTGACTGGAACCCCATACACTGACTGGAATCCATACTCTGACTGGAACCCATACACTGACTGGGACCCATACACTGACTGGAATCCATACACTGACTGGGATCCATACATTGACTGGAACCCCATATACTGACTGGAACCCATACACTGACTGGAACCCATACACTGACTGGAATCCATACACTGACTGGGATCCATACACTGACTAGAACCATACACTGACAAACATTCCATAACCCTCTCTAGTAACTTCTATGACAATATTGATGGAAATATCAAAATGTGTGTCCCTTCGAGTAGATTGGACATGAAGCTTTTTTTTTACATGTAAAGCGCTAAACTCGAGAGGGTCATTCAAAACATGGAGTGGAGGAGGCTCGATCTCCGCCGTCTGCTTAGCGTGGGACAGACGCGTTACTATATACTTCTCTGAGGGCTGAACTACGTTGTTGTTTCACAAAATTACTTCTTGAAAGTGATCACT
>NC_091301.1:1162414-1197414 GCF_038502225.1 Cherax quadricarinatus
TTGCTTTACGCACCCCTATACCTCCCAGTCGCACTGAGAGGGTTGCCTGATCCCATTGCTCATCCTCTAGTGACAGGTTCAGTGCCTTCTTAAAAGTTGATCTCAGGTGTGCGTCATATTCATCGAGTGTTGGGTTGTCAAAAGAGGGTGCACACTTCAAGAAGTGAGTGAGTCTTGGCATAGTAAGACACCTTGTGAGGAGATACAGAGCATCATGGGCATCAAGATCGCTTATTCTCTCCTCCATTCTCATCAGGTCATTCAATTTGTCCCTGAGGACAGTATCGATGGCCTGATGACCCAGCGGTGCCCCCAAGAGGGTACTGTTGGACGGAGTTGTAGTTGAGACTTCTGGGAGGATTCTTCGCACAGCATTGATTATTTCCTGGTTTGCTGTGATGATTTCACACTTGGAGGGATTGAGGATGAGTCCCAAGTCTTCTCCCTGTGTTTTCACCAGTTGTAGGTCCCCCACCAGGACTCTTCAGTACCTGCCAGAGTGCCGTCATCCAGGTACCAGATATTGATCTCACGGCGAAGGCTGGAAGTTAGTTCTCTTACTGCCAAGCAGAAGAGAAGTGGAGCGAGTGGGTCACCCTGCTGAACACCCTCTGATGATTGAATTTCATGTTCTCCAAACAAAAGAATTGAGGGTTTGCTGTAGCCAGCTGAAATGAAGGGAAAGAGACTGGGGAACCGAACCCGAACAGCTGGCAAAATAGCATCTCTCTTCACCATATTAAAGGCATTTCTGAAATCAAGTTTGACTATGGCCTTGTCTTCTGGTAGGTCCCTGATGTAGGCCCTTGCGGCATGAGCTGCAGCTTCACTGCCTTGAGAGACCCCAAAGCCCAGTTGGTGTGGCTGGAGTAAAGTGGCAGCTTTATATATATATTTATATATATAAAATATATATATATATATATATATATATATATATATATATATATATATATATATATATATATATATATATATATATATATACACGTTAAAAAGCACTCTTGGAATAGTACACTTAATAAAACCCTCTAAAAATTATGAAAATTCAATGCTTATTTTCTAAATTTTATCAGGTATTTCCAAAGGATTTTTTTTTCTTCCTCCACCGTTTCGTTTTCATTTCTCTCATAACTCGAAAATGTCTCATTAGATCGGCTTCAAATTTTGAACGCTTGTATACAGTAACTATGGCCAGATTCTTGGAGTAGTTGACAGGTGCAGGCGGCCTACGAGTGAAACTGTTGAGCCCATTCCCAGCATCCTGGAATGACTTGAGATAGCTTCCCAGCATCTGGAATGACTGAGATAGCTTCCCAGCATCTGGAATGGCTGAGATAACTTCCAGAACCCCTCAGTGGCGGAACTTCAAACGTTCATATAAAGATGCCTCCAAAAGAGACGACAGCCGAGTGAAATTCAAGTGTGGTGGAGCAGATCTGGCCAGGTGACTTGCAAAACAGTGCGATATTTTTATTCTCGTTAAACCACATTAAATATTAGTATGCCTCTTCCGAACGGCTTCAGTATTTAATTGCTGGTTAGTCTCACGGTCAGGATATTTCACGTTAAGTTTTGTTTGTGTTCGAGCAGTATAATACACCTGTTAAAAAATGAAATTTGGAATCGTTGAAATCTGTGCCACAGCTGGAAAATGTCTCATCGGAGCGGCTTTAAATTTTCATCCCTGGCGTGGTTTCCTGAACGCAAGGTTCACGCTGTTATAGGGTGACTTAAGTCCCAATTTACTAAGTTTATGGAGTAAATAGCGGTGCTCATTTACAGAGATACAGTAACAACCGAACAACCCGAAGGAAGCAACAACCGCAGACACAATGCCAGCCAAACAACCCCAACGAAGCAACAACCGAGACAGTGCCAACCGAACAACCAGAAAGGAACAACAAGGCAAAGGGAGGTGACCGCAACAAGCAGAGCGAGCGAGGATCACGAACAAAGCACTTCCCACACCCTCTCCCAAACAATACTATGACATGGCTTCTCCCCTGTTCGAAGCCTGGCACTAATGAAGTACCAGTGATCCAGGTCCATTACGCCACACCCGCGCCGCTCACCCACTTAGCCTGGCTCGCCACTCCACCACCCAGCCGCGCCATAAACAATTTCTCACTGTAAATTATTTTGGAAATAAATTACCCTTCGGGGAGGTCATTAGGGGGACTAAAGTGTCATCTGCATATTATGCTCGTTTGTGCAATTTTATGGCATACTGATTTTTTTCATGAACTGGTAGAATTTTACTATACAGTTTAAATGTTGTGTTATTTTTATTGTAGGATCGTTCTGGCAGTTGATAATGTATCGATATCATTTGTTTTATTCGATGTTGTATCAGGAAATAAATGAATAAGTTAAAAGAAAAAGTTGAGTCTTTGCTTAGAATCCTCGTCAATGGAAAAAGTCATTATCTTGTCGCAGTGTTCGTGACTGAAAATAGAGGCGAAAGTTTTCTTGAAATCAAAGGCAGAAAGCCTGTCTTGCCGAACATTAAAGTTAATTCTAAAGAAGTCTTTTAAGCATCAAGGAAGCAAGTGGCGAATGTTACCTAGACGCTTTAAAAGAGGACTCAGAAGACTTGTAGCAAGAAGGGGCTTTCTTTTCCTATTTGTCAGACTGTAATTAATTTTTCTCAGTTCAGCAATAAAGAAATGGAGAAAGACACTGTGCCCTTAAAATAAGCATGAATCTAATTAAAACAGCAGTAATAAAAATTGAAGTAAAATTACAGAAGAGCCAAAAGGCATAGACAGTGAGAAGCATATTTTTGTATGTATACACCAAGAGTTTACATTATAGGAAAACTGTCCGAAATGAGGAGACTAAGAACATAATACATTAAGTAAATAATTGCCTGTATCGTGAAAATGTAATATATATCTCTAAAATATCTAAAACAAATAACTATACACAGTGAGGTCTCAGTACAAAGCGTGACTTGCATCGCTTGATGTTTCCCCTCACATCACAAGCTGCTGGTTTACCATGAACTAACCACACGAATTAAAGTAACGATGTTGATGGCCATGTTATTGACCCTGGCAGGCGATGGGCTTTAAACAAAACGAAAAAAAATCCATACCAGTTATCTCGTGTAATGTACGTTTCATCTAATTATTCCCCGCAATGGAAATATAATGACCTCTTCTACACGCCATTAAAATCAGAGGCGCCAACAATACACACCAGGAGGTGTTTATGTGGGCGCTCGGTTAGAAAATTAGAGAAGGACCTTCCTCATCTTGGCCCCTCCCACCTGCAGGGAGGAAACAATGGCAAGTTTCAGCACTATTATTTCCTTACAAGAGCCGTGAAGAATGTCTTATTTCTTGGTGGTCGCTCGTGGAATTTTCTTTCGTAGTTTGGAACCCACACCTGGCCAAGCACATCAGTAAGAAAGTCCAAACGTTTGCAACGAGACTAGTCCAGGAGCTAAGGGACATGTCCTACGAGGAGAGGTTAAGGGAACTCGACCTGACGACACTGGAGGACACAAGGGATAGGGAAGACATGATAACGACATATAAAATACTGAGAGGAATCGACAAGGTGGACAGAGACAGGATGTTCCAGAGATGGGACACAGCAACAAGGGGTCACAATTGGAAGTTGAAGACTCAGATGAGTCACAGGGATGTTAGGAAGTATTTCTTCAGTCATAGAGTTGTCAGGAGTGGAATAGCCTGGAAAGTGAGGCAGTGGAGGCTGTGATGTAGTCCAGCTGGGCTTGTGAGGTCTCTGGGGAGACCTAATTTAACCAATTATATGGTCACACCTTGCCTTGGCAAACGTCTGTAGCCACGCCCACGTCTGAGGTCTTTTGTTCTTGACGCCTCAGACCTAGGCGTCAGGTCGTACACGTGGTTGTGGAGGGTGCTTGGACCACCATAAAAGCCCAAGGAAGAGCATGATCAAGAGATTCGAGCGGAGCTGCTGCTGGGGTGCAGAGCTCCTGAGCAGAGACTTCGAGCGGAGCTGCTGCTGGGGTGCAGGGCTCGGGAGAAGGCTGCTGAAGTCTCTGGAGGAGACTGTTGGAGGCATTGGGCAGAGTACTGGCTTGGCGCATTACTCGTGCTGTATAGGTCTTGGGACCTGTGGCTTAGTTCCTGTAGTGAACTGTCCTCTGTGCTATATTGTAAGTTATATTCATTTTCGTCAAGTTGATTGTATTTCCCTGTCTCACTGCTTATGTGTACCATCCCATTTATCTAAACCACAATAATGTTCTCCTGTTCCCAAATATATTATTGTACAAAGACTTAATAATAAACTGTGTTTGAGTAGAATAGTAATATTCACTGCCCAGCGTTATTTATTCTTTTTTCTTATATTTTATTATGTTTATATGAGTGAAGAATGGGCGAGGCATATGTTAGTGAGTAGTGTAGAGTTAATGAGAGTGTCGTGGTGGTCACCACTGACCTGTCATTACCTACCTACCTCCGCTAATCATCTCACTCCTACCACCTCGCCTGCCTCTCCCCTGCCTACATAATCCCTTACTCCCATATTCCCCACTTATATCCCATTCAATCATTACCCCTCTACATGACAAGGTGGCAGCGGTGGTGGTTCTTATTATTTTTATAGTAGGAACCAGTTCCATGTGCCTTATTTTTGACTGCTCGGTTATACTTGTTATGCTACCATTTGCTACCACTTTTTTTTTTCTTGTGTGTGTAAAATCTAAAGTGAATATCTGTATGATATTATAATCCTAGTGACCTTAACTGTCCTTTTTTGACGGTGGGTCTGAATAATTGTTTGGGTGTAATATTATATTTGGTGGAGTTGGTTGTTGGTTTGAGATAAATGGTGGAGAATATCAGTATTTGGGTGAGACTTTTGGGGGAAGCAATTACTGGCCGAAATTGAATATTTACAGAGGAATGAGAAGTCACCCAGCCCGCCTTGGAAGACTCACCCACAACTATCACCCATTGAAGAGTTGCCTATGATTGCTGTCCACCTGATGTGCCCAGTCACCCAGCTGATGTGCCCAGTCACCCACCTGATGTGCCCCAGTAGATGTATTGCTGCCCTGGTCTGTCATCCAGTGTAGTGGGTGTCTGTCTGCGTCACCCAGCCTCTGTGACCATTGCCTGCGGACCGCCAGTTACCCGCAGTTGCCAGGGATGGGTGACCGCACCTGCTGTTGATGACCTGAAGTGACCTCACCTCACCTCAAGCAACTGACCATAGCCTGCTACTGCTGATGTCGGCTGCTGAGATGTTGTAGCCGTGCTGCTATGCTGTGGCCGTGCTGAGATGCTGTAGCCGTGCTGCGATGCTGTGGCCGTGCTGTGTGCTGCTGTGATGTTGAGATGCTGCGGCCGTGCTGTGATGCTGGGACCGTGCTGCGATGCTGTAGCCGTGCTGCGATGCTGTGGCCGTGCTGTCTGCTGCTGTGATACGGCCGTGCTGTGTGCTGCTGTGATACGGCCGTGCTGTGATGATGGATATGCTGTGGCCGTGCTGTGATGCTGCGATGCTGCCTAGCTCAAGAGGAGATGGCGGTGATGCTGCAGTGGTGTGTGAGGGATTCTGGTACCATACACACCTTTAAGAAGAGGTATGATAAAGCTCATGGAGCAGGGAAAGTGTGGCGGCCAGTGAAGAGGCGAGGAAAGAAGCTATGATTCGACCCATGCAATCATGTTAAAATAGTAGGTAACTTTAATACCGAAATAATCCCAAACGTCCAGAGAAACTTAGTATCAAGTATCGAAGACTTAGACCTGGTCGTCAAGACCACACCAGATCTGACCCTCAAGATCACACCAGACCGAGTTAAGACCATCCTAGCCGGCCAGCTATACGATAAAGGCCCCTCACATTTGCATTATATGTAACTCCAAGTATATGTAAAATTAATATTTTTTTAAAGAGGTCATTAATGAGAGGGAGAGCAGTGGCAACAGCTGGGAATTACACCTTCCGTCACAAAGTATCACCAGCTGAGTAATGATACGCAAATCCTGACTCTTTGTCTGATGAACCTGGCGATAATCCATCAGCTGGTGATTGTGGTAACGTGTGTGTGTGTGTGTGTGTGTGTGTGTGTGTGTGTGTGTGTGTGTGTGTGTGTGTGTGTGTGTGTGTGTGTGTGTGTGCGTGTGTGGGTGGGTGTGTGTGGGTGGGTGTGAGTGAGGGTGTAGGTATGGGCGTGCTCGCATCTTTTCAGACCAAAATGCAGTTCGTACCCAAAAAGAAGGGAAGAGACAAGAGACACTGAGACACACTCATGGCTTACCCAACAAAGCTAAAAGATAAAACCTGGGACTAGAACAGGAACAAGGTAAAGTTGACCCATCGTCACAAAACAGGAACAAACAAAAGTGCTCCTAAAAAATATCTCCAAAGAGAAAAATATCAGTACAGTTTAAGTGCACATTGCATCCTAAGTAAACACAGGAGTAAGGCTACTTCATAGCAATATCTGAAGGAAAATGGCGTTTAACGATAGGAACGAGAAGAGATATTAGTGATGATAGGGAAGTATACAGTAAGCTTAATCAAGATTCTACTGTGCAATTTCACATCAGCAAGGACCAGAGAGTTGCAAATGTAATACGAAAATTAATAAAAGGAGAAAGGCATGAAGACATAAATTATCCAGATAAATGTGGCTAACAGTTATGTAAAAGAAGAAAATTGAAAGTGAATACGGGAAAGAGTAAGGTGATGAGGATAACACAAATTAGGTAACGAAAGATTCGATATCAAGTTGGAGGGAGAGAATGGAGGAGGTGAATGTGTTTCAGATGTTTAGGAGTGGACGTGTCAGCAGATGGGTCTATGAAAGATGAGGTGAATCATAGAATTGTCGAGGGGAAAAAAGGTAAGTGGTGCACTGAGGAGTCTCTGAAGACAAAGAACTTTGTCCATGGAAGCAAAGAGGGAAATGTATGAGAGTATAGTTATACCAGCGGTCATATATGTGTGTGAAACATGCGTGGTGAATGTTTCAACAAGGAGAAGGCTGGAGGCAGTGGAGATGTCGTGTCTGAGGGCAATGTGTGATGTGAATATAATGCAGAGATTTCGTAGTTTTGGAAATTAGGAGGAGGTGCGGGATTACCAAAAGTATTATCCATTGGGCTGAGGAGGGGTTGTTGAGGTGGTTCGGACATGTAGAGAGAATGGAACGAATTAGAATGACTTCGAGAGTGTATAAATCTGTAGTGGAGGAAAGGCGGGGTAGAGGTCGGCCTAGGAAAAGTTGGAGGGAGGGGGTAAAGGATGTTTTGTGTGCGAGGGGCTTGGACTTCCAGCAAGCATGCGTGAGTGTGTTAGATATTAGGAAATGGAGACAGACAAATGGTTTTTAGGACTTGACGTGCTGTTGGAGTGTAAACAAGGTAATATTTATGAAGGGATTCAGGGAAACCGGCAGGCCAGACTTGAGTCTTGGAGATGGGAAATACAGTGTCTGCACTCTGAAGGAGGGATGTTAATGATGCAGTTTTATAATTGTAGTGGCAAGACAGTGATGGAGTGAATGATGGTGAAAGTTTTTCTTTTTCGTGCTACCCTACCTTGGTGGGAAACGGCCAATGTGTTAATAATAATTAATAATGCTATTTAAATTAATGTTGAAGATTTTTAGGAAAAGATTTGCTGAACACCTGGAAAACACACGATTCCTCAGAGATTAAGTGTTGCTTCACTACCTGACTCAATGTTAGTGCTGGGCCAGACTTAAGGGAAAGTTTCCTCACGCATACCTACTCTGCTAAACAGTTACCTGGGTGTTCGTCGACTATTGAGGGTTCTCTTCCTGCTAAGGAGAAAGGGGGAGGCAGCGAGGTCGTATATCTTAGAAAAGGCTGGATTTTCAAATGACCTAAGGTGGGTTCAAAGCTCTGTAAATTCAGTATTGTAAAAAAAAATAATGATTTTTAAAAATCTTTAGAGGCATGTAAGACATTAGAGAGTAACAGCTACTAGACAAAAGAGAGAAAAGAAACTAAAGCAAGACATGATAGGTAAAAACAGAAATGTGCAACTAATGCTATATTTTATTGTGGCAACGTCTCGCTCTCCAGGAGCTTTGTCAGACCTGAATGTGAGTTATGCATCCAGCACATTCACAGAGACACACGAAAACGCTTTTTTTTCAATGAAGAATGAAGAAAATGTTTAATAGCCAATATTTAGACAACATTAAGTTGAACCCGACTCCATACACGAGTTCAAAAGAAAATATGAAATAGTTAATCGACGACAGTCGGTAGAAGGAGGCGGAACCAAGAGCTAGAGGACACATACAGTGTGAAAGCAAATATGTAATTCCACTGCCTTGCATGACTTAATGGTGAGTCCCCACTCTACCCACCTCCTATGCATGGTTAATAATATAATTGCATCTCCGCCTTTTAGCACTCGCTCGGTAAATATAATTCACATTAAACACCCTCGTTGAAATTTGTGCGATTCGGGGAAACACATTTCCTCCCTAACAAAGTAAATGAATTAGTGATTTTAGTCAGCTTTAAGCATAGTTACTTCAACCCCTCATTCCGACTCTCCTTATCGAGGTGTAATTAATAAGAACCTCATAGTCTCCGTCATAAATTGAGATGGCTGTGATATTTACAGTGTGTTTATTTTATGTTGGAGAGGGGAAACCCGCTTTGGCCATTCATTGCTGGTTGTACTACTGTTTACTCTGCAAGTAGTTGTGGTCAGGATGGTGGTGGTGGGGTGGTAGTGACGAGAGTAGCGTTGGTAGCGATGGTGGTAGTGATGAAAGTGATAGTTGCGGTGGTGGTAGTGATGGTGGTAGCACCTGTCTCAGGTCGCTTGGTATATAGGAAATAATCAACGGATATGACTCAATAAATCATAATAACACGACTGCAAACAAACGACGGTACGGGTGGCCTGGAGTTTTACGACTCACTTGCTGCGATTTCAAGCCCCACCTGTACCGTGGTTTAATCAACGGGTAACATACGTTTAGTAATGTGAGGCGTAGCAAAATCTCAAGACTTTTATTAAACGGTTGAAAAGCTGCAGGACTAGCTTGTTAATTAAGGCAATCTGGGTAAAGCATTTACTCAGGCGTTATCTAAGCATAAAATGGCAAATGATTTGTGAGGAACTATTATCTCTCTAATCTCACTGCTAAAACTTGGGAAATGTCGAAGATTTCTCCCTGCTGCCATCTGGTTGTCTAGCATTAGCAATGTTAAATGCGAATTCTATGCCTAAAAATGTTGTGAAACTGCTAGAAGACTGTGCAGTAATATGGGTGGTAGCAGTGGCGTACAGTCTTTCCATTCATAGACATACCTTTAATATACCTTTGAGGAGTTTCGAGAGTTTCTCTACTCTCTGATCCCGGCCATGGGTCAGGCTCGTCTGGTGTTTGCCTGGTCAACCAGGCTATTACTCCTGGAAGCCCGCTGCCCCACATATTCATCACAGCCTGGTTCATCTGGCACCTAACTGGTGAAGATACTTGTCCAGTTTCCTCTTGAAATCTTCTACACTTGTTCCAGCCATGTTTCTGATAATTTGAGAGTAAACAGATACGTTAAAGGATAAGAATTAATCAGACACCAACTAAATTAGATCTGTGATAACATTAGATGGAGTCAAGTTTTCTGCTGGAGAGAATATTGTAGAGTTAATTCTTTCGCTGATTCGCACATTCCTGGTCTAGAGGAGTTAGTCTGAATTTTGCTGATGTCTTTCCTTGTCCAAACTCATATTTTGTCTTCGTTTTCGTGTTTGTTATTCTTTCCCTTTTCCTCTATCCTTCTTTCAATGTTTCCCAAAAATGTTGCCTTAAATATCAATTTCCAGTAATGTCTCCTCCTATCCTCCCATTATGTCTGTGACTTACTTTTTTACTCATAAAATATTTTCCACTATATATCCTTCCTTGACTTTTTCTGCCTCTTTTTTGTTCATTTCCATCCCTCCTACCTATTCCCTCTATCCTCTCCCTCTACCCTAATGCCTTCTACCAACCTTTTCCTGCATAAAAAGGCAGATTCATCCTGATGCAAAGACTTTACCCTTTGTCATCCTTCACCATTCGCACCCTCCATTCTTTCCTTGTAAATTTCTGAGTCCTTGGGAGGTCTTCCTGCTGTCATTCAGAGCGTCTTGGGACCCAGCGGGGAGGTGCTCCAGACACTCAGCTCAATGGCTGCTTAGGCCCAGTTCCTTGCATACACATCACCGTTTCTTACGCCATCAATTTCTGTCAGCTAGAGAACATCCTTCATGTTGAACGCCAGTCCACGTTTCTTCTCCTAGGGCAATCGAGGAGGAAATAGTCGAAATTTTCCACGGCACCATATAACTGTTACCTACCCAAACAAAACAGTAGCTAACCCGATAGTCCTTAGATAGTTCAAAGTTGAATTAACATTACTAACGAAATTTAAGCCTTCACCCCCTCCCCCAAAAAGGAATCATGAATTGAATGTGGTTCAAAACTTGAACTGTGGCGGTCGCGGGGGCGTACACAGCACTGGGGAAAAACAGGTCCCGCGGCCTCTAGAGGTCGTGGTGTTTTATGTGGCTCATCTTGCAGGAAGTCTCATTACCGGCGACAAAGGACCCGAGGGGGCCACCCTGCTCTCTCCTATGTCAATACATTTCTTTTTTTTTTGCGTCTTGAATTTCTCTGCTCGGCTTAGAGAGAAAGATTTTTGAAGGTGGTAATTTAATTTTTTTTTTTTTTTGCATTTTTTCTTGTTTGTATTTTTATTATGTGTTTTTTTTTTACTTTATTTTGTATGTATTATTATTATTATTATTATCATGATCGTTATTATTATTATTATTATTTTGGTCGTTATTATTATTATTTGATCATTATTATTATTATTATTATTATTTTGATCGTTATTATTATTGTTATTATTATTGTCATCGCAATTATTATTATTATAGTTATTATTATTATTATTATCATTATCCAGCTGTGATATTAACTTATTTACTGAACGACAATCAAGAGAACAGATCGTCCTTTAAAATATAATCTAAGATAGGGTAAAAAAAAAATATAATTACCTTGTAAATCTGAGTAGGAAAAACAATGTCACCTTTAAAAATAAGCTTAGATACGATAGCATTTTTTTTAAAAGACAGAGTCACTGACCACTAAAAATATTTCCACAACTCTCTTTCCAGTTGCAATTTTTCTGAAATATTAGTCTTCTAAAACGCAGGTAAACAGATTTGTATAACTTAGCATCCTGAATACAATAATAATAATAATAATAATAATAATAATAATAATAATAATAATAATAATAATAATCAGCAGAAGAATCTATTCTGAGAATATTTTCTCAGAATAGCTTCTTCTTCAGCTGTTGATTATTATTATTATTATTATTATTATTATTATTATTATTATTATTATTATTATTATTATTTATTATTGTTATTTATTATTATTATAATTGGGAATTGAAAAGAGATCTATTGATCTCCTTTCAATTCCCTCATGGTTTCAATTATGTATTTGGCACACTTTGAATTTTTTGATAAAGATTGTAACTCTCTCATTGATTATATCTGTTTAAAGAAATATGTCCCCCTTATGAAGAAATATATCTCCCTTATGAAGAAATATATCTCCCTTATGAAGAAATATATCTCCCTTGTGAAGAAATATATCTCCCTTATGAAGAAATATATCTCCCTTATGAAGAAATATATCTCCCTTATGAAGAAATATATTTTACTTATGAAGAAATATATCTCTCACGAAGAAATATATCTCCCTTATGAAGAAATATATTTTACTTATGAAGAAATATCTCTCACAAAGAAATATATCTCCCTTATGGAAAAAATATATCTCCCTTATGAAGAATATATCCCCCTTGTGAAGAAATATATCACCCTTATGAAAAAATATATCTCCCTTATGAGGAAATATATATATCTTAAACTGATAGCCAGGAATTAGTTCCTGAGAATTTATTTCCATTCGCTTTTTTTTTTACTAACAGCTACGTTTCTGTGATTGCTGTTGAAACTCGTTTCTCTGAATATGTTATTTCTTTAACTCTCCCGTCATGGCTCTACCGTTTTTATTCCTGTTTGTTTGGCAAACCTCACAAGAAAATTAATATTTTGCTTCATCCCTCAGATACGTTGATGTTCAGCATTCCATGAGACACTATTCTTTACCACTAATTCAAGAATCACTGAACAGAGGAGGAGGGAGGAGAGGAGATGTGGAGGAGGGAGGAGAGGTGAAGGAAGGAGGAGAGGTGGAGGAGAGAGGAGGGAGAGGTGAGGTTGGTGCAACAGAAGCTGCTAGCTTGACCATGATAGATGCATCGTGATTACTGCATCATTATATCCAGCCAGGCTCCACGACCTCCTGACGTGGGATGGTATCGGCCATCTTGGGCTCCTATTGCAGTGTTTTGGGCTCCTGCAGCATCTTGGATCCCTGCTGCAGCATCTTGGGATCCCAGCTGCAGCATCTTTGGGCCCCTTCTGCAACATCTTGAGATCCCTGCTGCAGCATCCGAGCTCCTGCTGCATCATCTTGGGGTCCTGAGAGGTTACTGGTAGGCCTGGACTCTAGACCTGAGGCCCTAAGGTGTGCAGAGGTAGGCTTCAAGAAGGTTGGAGGAGGTTAAGCAGGGTTCAGGTAGTACGTACAATAATTAACAGCGTAGGAGGCTACTGAGAGAGGACCGGTAGCCTAGTCTTGCCTCGGGGGACGCCAAGTGCGTAGGACGCGTGAGAGAGAGAGAGAGAGAATGGGAAGGAGTATGTGGGAGTAAGATTTAGAGGGGAGTAAGAGTGTGAGTATGAAAGAGGGTTTGTGAATGAGAGTTTAAAGAGAGAGATAGTGGGAAGGAGTATATGGGAGTAAGAGCTGGAGTGTGAGTGTGTAAATATACGACACCAACTTGACTGTAAGTCTGGCTGCAAATTCACACAACCTCTGTATCATAACTGCAACACAACTGATATCAACTCCTTTCTATCTTTATATATATATATATATATATATATATATATATATATATATATATATATATATATATATATATATAAGTAGTCATAATTTCTACAGGGGGGTGTATCCGGTTTAAGGGCCTTCTACAGGGAGGTGTATCCGGAAAAGGCCTTCTACAGGGCGGTGTATCCGGAAAAGGCCTTCTACAGGGCGGTGTATCCGGTTTAGGCCTTCTACAGGGCGGTGTATCCGGTCTAGGACCAGCGGCTGGAGGGTCACCTTTTCACACCTAGGTGTTACTTCCGGTTTTGACCATGACCTCGCCCTCGAGACTACCTCACCCTTGACCCCCCCAACCAATACCCCCACCCACGACCCCCCCCCCCTTCGCGACCCTCCTTCGCGACCCCGCCGTCGCGCCGCGCGCCCGCGCGCGCGCCCGCCCGCGCGCCCCGCCCGCGCGCCCGCCCGCGCGCCCGCCCGCCGCCCGCCCCGCGCGCCCTTCGCGACCCCCGACCGCGCCTTCTGCTGCGCCTTCTGCAGCGTCATCCGGATCGCCCCCGCGCCTCGAATTTTTTTCCGATTTTTTTCGAATTTTTTTTGAATTTCATTTTCTTGTGCTCTCCATCTCCTCAGATCAAATTTTTGAGGTTCCCCCTCTCACTTTCACCCCCATCCCAAAATTTCTCAATATCAAAGTCTCCATCTCCTCGGATCAAGTTTTTTGGATTCCCCCCTATGGGATTTTCGAAATTCTTATGATCTCCTCGGATCAAAGTTTTTGGATTCCCCCCTATGGGGGTTTCGAATTCTTATGATCTCGAATCAAGTTTTTGGATTTCTCCATCTCCTCGGATCAAGTTTTTGGGTACCCCTCCTTTCACCCCAAATTTTCTCGACAATACCCTGACTCCATCTCCTCGGATCAAGTTTTTTTGGATCCCCCCTATGGGGTTTTTGAAATTCTCCTTGGATCAAGTTTTTTTTTGGATTCCCCCCTATGGGGTTTTCGAAATTCTCCATCTCCTTAGATCAAGTTTTTTTGGGTACCCCTCCTTTCACCCCCCATCCCCAAAAAATTTCTCAATATCAAAGTCTCCACTTCCTCGGATCACCCTCCCACTTTCACCCCCCAACCCCAAAAATTTCTCGACAATACAATTTTTTGGATCCCCCCTATGGGGTTTTCGAAATTCTCCATCTCCTCGGATCAAATTTTTTGGATTCCTCCCTATGGGGTTTTCGAAATTCTCCATCTCCTTGGATCAAGTTTTTTGGATTCCCCCCTATGGGGTTTTCGAAATTCCTCGGATCAAAGTTTTTGGAATCCCCCCTCTGGGGGTAAGCATTCAAAATAGACTCCTCCTATGGGGGCATGCTTACTACAGGTCTAAACATCTTCCCCTTATTATTTTAAAATGAACTAAAAGTTTCCGCTCATTAAGTCAAATGAACTAAAAGTTTCCTCTCATTAAGTCAAATGAACTAAAAAAGCGTTTACTCGGCGGTCAGTGACGTCACGTGTTGACCCAGCACACAGGTTGAATCAGGTCGGTCCTTTTAGTTCATTCAAGATAATAAGGGAACATAGTAGTGACGTCACGCGCACACAGGCTGAATCTTGTCTACCCTTTTAGTTAATAAGGGGACACAGTACATCAGAAAGGCACATTTTTTCGTTAATACTCACAATTTCTTTACAACACAAGTCTAGACATTTTTTAACTATTTCATCTCAGGTCACTCCCCCCACGAAGTAACCTCCTCCCCACCCTCCCAAACCCTCACACTCCAACCAACACCTCACAATTTTCACTCATAAACCCCAATTTTTCTCGTTTTAACCCTTTTAGTTCATTAAAATTAATAAGGGGACACAGTGCATCAGAAAGTCACCACATCGCTTACATCCACTTTCGTTAAATTCACTACTCACAATTTTACATATTACGAAGTTAAATACGCACTTTTTACTTTGAACATCTTTCAAAACACTCATAAATCATTTGAATACTCACCAAAAAATACCTTTATACATTTCCAAACAACACTGAAATACTCCAAAACATCATTCGAACACCCCCAAATCACCTCTGAATACTCCCAGAACACCTTCATAAGTACTCTTGCACATCATTTGAACACCTTCATAAGTACTCTCATAATCATTTGTACACCTTCAAAAAACACCTTTGAATACTCACATAAACACCCTTGAACACCTTCAAAACACCTTTGAATAACCTCAAAACACCTTTGAATACTCACATAAACACCCTTGAACACCTTCAAAACACCTTTGAATAACCTCAAAACACCTTTGAACACCTTCAAAACACCCTTGAACACCTTCAAAACACCCTTGAACACCTTCAAAACACTCTTGAACACCTTCAAAAACACCTTTGAACATTTCCAAAACACTATTTGAGTACTCCCAATTACACCACTGAATACTACTAAAACACCGCTGAATTCAATCAAAACACCCTTCAACACCTTCAAAACACCTTTGAACACCTTCAAAACACTCTCATAACCATTTGAACACACTCAAAACACCTTTGAATAACCTCAAAACACCTTTGAATACCTTCAAAAACACCTTTGAACATTTCCAATCAACACTGAAACACTTCCAAAAAAACACAATTTGAGTACTCCCAATTACACCACTGAATACTACTAAAACACCGCTGAATTCAATCAAAACGCCCTTCAACACCTTCAAAACACCTTTGAACACCTTCAAAACACTCTCATAATCATTTGAACACACTCAAAACACCTTTGAATAACCTCAAAACACCTTTGAACACCTTCAAAACACCTTTGAACATTTCCAATCAACACTGAAACACTTCCAAAAAAAAACACAATTTGAGTACTCCCAATTACACCACTGAATACTACTAAAACACCGCTGAATTCAATCAAAACACCCTTCAACACCTTCAAAACACCTTTGAACACCTTTGAACACCTTCAAAACACTCTCATAACCATTTGAACACACTCAAAACACCTTTGAATAACCTCAAAACACCTTTGAACACCTTCAAAACACCCTTGAACACCCTTGATCACCTTCAAAAAAAACAATATTTGAACACACTCAAAACACCTTTGAACACTTCCAAAAAACACAATTTGAGTACTCCCAATTACACCACTGAATACTACTAAAACACCGCTGAATTCAATCAAAACACCCTTCAACACCTTCAAAACACCTTTGAACACCTTTGAACATTTCCAAAACACTATTTGAGTACTCCCAATTACACCACTGATTACTACTAAAACACCGCTGAATTCAATCAAAACACCCTTCAACACCTTCAAACACCCTTGAACACACTCAAAACACCCTTCAACACCTTCAAAACACCTTTGAACACCTTCAAAACACATTTGAACACATTCAAAACACTCTCATAATCATTTGAACACACTCAAAACACCTTTGAATAACCTCAAAACACCTTTGAACACATTCAAAACACCCTTGAACACCCTTGATCACCTTCAAAAAAACAACATTTGAACACACTCAAAACACCTTTGAACACCTTTGAACATTTCCAAACAACACTGAAACACTTCCAAAAACACCATTTGAGTACTCCCAAATACACCACTGAATACTAAAACACCACTGAATACACTCAAAACACCACCAAAATCACCATAAACTTAGATCAACACCCACATCCCACAACACCCACAACCCACAACACCCACAATTTTTTCTCGTTTTATCTAATTTCATTAGAAAGTCACAACACCCACACCCCCCATTTTTTTCTCGTTTTAACCCTTTTACTTCATTAAAGTTAATAAGGGGGCACACTACATCAGAAAAAGTCACAAAAACAACCCACTTATAACGTCTTTTCGGTATCTCTAGTTCGACAACAACACCCACATCCCACAACACCCACATCCCACATCCCACACACACACACACACACACACATACACACACATCCCTAACCTAGCCTAACCTAACCTAACTTATCCTAACCTAACCTAACCTAACCTAACCTAACCTAACCTAACTTATCCTAACCTAGCCTAACCTAACCTAACCTAACCTTACCTAACTTATCCTAACCTAACCTAGCCTAACCTAACCTAACTTAACCTAACCTAACCTAACCTAACCGAACCTACCCTAACCTAACCTTACCTAACATAACCTAACCTAGCCTAACCTAACCTAACCTAACTTAACCTAACCCAACCTAACCTAACCTAGCCTAGCCTAACCTAACTTAACCTAACCTAACCTAACCTAACCTACCCTAACCTAACCTAACCTAACCTATCTTAACCTTACCTAACCTAACCTAGCCGAACCTATCCTAACCTAACCTAAAATATATTGGAACACCCCCAAAACACTATTTGAGTACTCCAGAATTACTTTGAACGACTCCATTTTTGGATATTTCCAAATTAGTTTTGAAAACTTTATCGTAAAATCGAACATTATTTTCTTGTTGGTAAACACACTCAATGGTAGAAATATTTACTCGATTTCCGAATAGAAGCACTATCCTCGCTCTGAGAGACTCATTGTGGGTCACCCCAACACATGGCGTAATGCGGTTCACACCCAAGGTAGAACATAACACCTGCGTCAACTCAGGACAGACAGGCGCCATGAAATGCGGGTAACATCCAAGGTAGAAAATCATCTCTTTCCAGACCAACTGTCTATCCTAACCTAACCTAACCTAACCTAACCTAATTCCTAACCTAACCTAACCTCACCTAACCGAACCTAACCTAACTCCATCAATCACCTCTATCCTAACCTAACCTAACCTAACCCAACCTAACTCCATCAAACACCTCTATCCTAACCTAACCTAACTCCATCAAACACCTCGAATACTACCTAACTTAACCTAACCTAACCTTACCTAACCTACCGAACCTAACCTAACCTAACCTAACCTATCCTAACCTGTCCTAACCTAACCTAACCTATCCTAACCTAACCTAACCTAACCTAACCTAACTTATCCTAAGCTAACCTAACCTAACTTATCCTAACCTAACCTAACCTAACCTAACCTAAAATAACGAACCTAACCTAACTTATCCTAATCTAATCTAACCTATCCTAACTTATCCTAACCTAACCTAACTTATCCTAACCTAACCTAACCTAAAATAACCTAACCTAACTTATCCTAACCTACTCACTTTACTTTGAACACCTTCAAAACACTCTCATACATCATTTGAGACCCCCTTTTCTCAATATCTCTCATCCACAACCTTTATCATCTCACTACAGAACAACCCCAAGATTACTTCGAACACTCTCATAAAGCATTTGAGTACTCACATAAACACTTTTGAACATTTCCAAACAACACTGAAGCACTTCCAAAATATCATTTTGATTACTCCCAAATAAGATTTGACAGCTCTAATTTATCTACACTTACACATTTCATTAAATTACATCTCATCCCCCCAAACTCCCCCCTCGTTCTCCAGACTTTACAACATTAGCACAAAAAAAACTAACTCATACACTTATGACATGAGTCATTACCATATCTAACACACTGACTAACTTTGAACCAACTCTGAACACCACTGATCTTCTTCAAAAAATGCTCTGCACATCATTTGAACACCTTCAAAAAAACACCATCAAACACCTCCGAATACTCCCAAAAAACACTACTGATTACTACCAAATCACCACTGAATACTACCAATCACCGTCAAAATCACCAGAAACTAAGTTTAACATCACCATCTAACATCCTTTTTATAGAAATCCCCTCAAATCACTATAACCAAGAACTCCCTCCCCATTTGGCGCATGAAAAAAAAAAAAACATGAACACAAACCTAATACGCAAACACTTAGTACATGATCACCATCAACTGAAAACATATCTTGTACACACACATAATATAAGACAATCACCAACTACAATCACCCATGTTCACTTACCTCAAAATCACTAATATCACAGAAAACAATCATTTTTATAAACATTTCACACACACACAAAAAAAAAAAAATCATATTTGACAATATCTAAGCGCACTCACCTCACTACCACCAACACACGATGTCTCACCTCACAGGACCGACGAGCTCACCTCCAGTGACGTCACACTCCCATTGTGTTACTTGGTGGTTGGTAACATCACACCTAACCCCTCCTTGTTTCAACCTGTTGTACCCTACATTATCTAAGAACACTATATCCAAGACGATTACCAGATTTTATGATCCCCAACATCAAGATCACAGAAAACACACATTTTTATAATTATTCACACAAAAATCACGATCACCAATTCCATATCATGTTTACCGTCATCTATCAACACTAATCACCAAGATCACCAAAAAATCTAAGATCATGCATCTCAAAACTACTATGATCACTGAAAACACTTATTTTTTAAACATTCGCACAAAAATAAGCCATACACAAAAATACCACAACACTTCCACCAACATCTATAACATAACATGAGCACTATAACATATCACTATCACAAAAAAAATAATACACAGACACCCACATATTATACATTTCAATTGCAAATTTAAGACATGAGACATACACACCAAATCTAAGACATTCACCTCCAACTAAGACATACACATCACCCTTAAAACTTCCTTATTCCGTATATCTCCTAGAGTTGTTTTAACCCCGACGGATCCACCACGACGTAGGAGCCAGAGTGTAGTAGGTGGTGTTGGAGTGGTGATGGTTCCTCTGGCTCCTACGTCGTGATGGATCCGTCGGGGTTAAAACAGCTCTAGGAGATATACGGAATAAGGAAGTTTTAAGGGTGATGTGTATGTCTTAGTTGGAGGTGAATGTCTTAGATTTGGTGTGTATGTCTCATGTCTTAAATTTGCAATTGAAATGTATAATATGTGGGTGTCTGTGTATTATTTTTTTTGTGATAGTGATATGTTATAGTGCTCATGTTATGTTATAGATGTTGGTGGAAGTGTTGTGGTATTTTTGTGTATGTCTTATTTTTGTGCGAATGTTTAAAAAATAAGTGTTTTCAGTGATCATAGTAGTTTTGAGATGCATGATCTTAGATTTTTTGGTGATCTTGGTGATTAGTGTTGATAGATGACGGTAAACATGATATGGAATTGGTGATCGTGATTTTTGTGTGAATAATTATAAAAATGTGTGTTTTCTGTGATCTTGATGTTGGGGATCATAAAATCTGGTAATCGTCTTGGATATAGTGTTCTTAGATAATGTAGGGTACAACAGGTTGAAACAAGGAGGGGTTAGGTGTGATGTTACCAACCACCAAGTAACACAATGGGAGTGTGACGTCACTGGAGGTGAGCTCGTCGGTCCTGTGAGGTGAGACATCGTGTGTTGGTGGTAGTGAGGTGAGTGCGCTTAGATATTGTCAAATATGATTTTTTTTTTTGTGTGTGTGTGTGAAATGTTTATAAAAATGATTGTTTTCTGTGATATTAGTGATTTTGAGGTAAGTGAACATGGGTGATTGTAGTTGGTGATTGTCTTATATTATGTGTGTGTACAAGATATGTTTTCAGTTGATGGTGATCATGTACTAAGTGTTTGCGTATTAGGTTTGTGTTCATGTTTTTTTTTTTTTTTCATGCGCCAAATGGGGAGGGAGTTCTTGGTTATAGTGATTTGAGGGGATTTCTATAAAAAGGATGTTAGATGGTGATGTTAAACTTAGTTTCTGGTGATTTTGACGGTGATTGGTAGTATTCAGTGGTGATTTGGTAGTAATCAGTAGTGTTTTTTGGGAGTATTCGGAGGTGTTTGATGGTGTTTTTTTGAAGGTGTTCAAATGATGTGCAGAGCATTTTTTGAAGAAGATCAGTGGTGTTCAGAGTTGGTTCAAAGTTAGTCAGTGTGTTAGATATGGTAATGACTCATGTCATAAGTGTATGAGTTAGTTTTTTTTGTGCTAATGTTGTAAAGTCTGGAGAACGAGGGGGGAGTTTGGGGGGATGAGATGTAATTTAATGAAATGTGTAAGTGTAGATAAATTAGAGCTGTCAAATCTTATTTGGGAGTAATCAAAATGATATTTTGGAAGTGCTTCAGTGTTGTTTGGAAATGTTCAAAAGTGTTTATGTGAGTACTCAAATGCTTTATGAGAGTGTTCGAAGTAATCTTGGGGTTGTTCTGTAGTGAGATGATAAAGGTTGTGGATGAGAGATATTGAGAAAAGGGGGTCTCAAATGATGTATGAGAGTGTTTTGAAGGTGTTCAAAGTAAAGTGAGTAGGTTAGGATAAGTTAGGTTAGGTTATTTTAGGTTAGGTTAGGTTAGGATAAGTTAGGTTAGGTTAGGATAAGTTAGGATAGGTTAGATTAGATTAGGATAAGTTAGGTTAGGTTCGTTATTTTAGGTTAGGTTAGGTTAGGTTAGGTTAGGATAAGTTAGGTTAGGTTAGCTTAGGATAAGTTAGGTTAGGTTAGGTTAGGTTAGGTTAGGATAGGTTAGGTTAGGTTAGGACAGGTTAGGATAGGTTAGGTTAGGTTAGGTTCGGTAGGTTAGGTAAGGTTAGGTTAGGTTAAGTTAGGTAGTATTCGAGGTGTTTGATGGAGTTAGGTTAGGTTAGGATAGAGGTGTTTGATGGAGTTAGGTTGGGTTAGGTTAGGTTAGGTTAGGATAGAGGTGATTGATGGAGTTAGGTTAGGTTCGGTTAGGTGAGGTTAGGTTAGGTTAGGAATTAGGTTAGGTTAGGTTAGGTTAGGTTAGGATAGACAGTTGGTCTGGAAAGAGATGATTTTCTACCTTGGATGTTACCCGCATTTCATGGCGCCTGTCTGTCCTGAGTTGACGCAGGTGTTATGTTCTACCTTGGGTGTGAACCGCATTACGCCATGTGTTGGGGTGACCCACAATGAGTCTCTCAGAGCGAGGATAGTGCTTCTATTCGGAAATCGAGTAAATATTTCTACCATTGAGTGTGTTTACCAACAAGAAAATAATGTTCGATTTTACGATAAAGTTTTCAAAACTAATTTGGAAATATCCAAAAATGGAGTCGTTCAAAGTAATTCTGGAGTACTCAAATAGTGTTTTGGGGGTGTTCCAATATATTTTAGGTTAGGTTAGGATAGGTTCGGCTAGGTTAGGTTAGGTAAGGTTAAGATAGGTTAGGTTAGGTTAGGTTAGGGTAGGTTAGGTTAGGTTAGGTTAGGTTAAGTTAGGTTAGGCTAGGCTAGGTTAGGTTAGGTTGGGTTAGGTTAAGTTAGGTTAGGTTAGGTTAGGCTAGGTTAGGTTATGTTAGGTAAGGTTAGGTTAGGGTAGGTTCGGTTAGGTTAGGTTAGGTTAGGTTAAGTTAGGTTAGGTTAGGCTAGGTTAGGTTAGGATAAGTTAGGTAAGGTTAGGTTAGGTTAGGTTAGGCTAGGTTAGGATAAGTTAGGTTAGGTTAGGTTAGGTTAGGTTAGGTTAGGTTAGGATAAGTTAGGTTAGGTTAGGCTAGGTTAGGGATGTGTGTGTATGTGTGTGTGTGTGTGTGTGTGTGGGATGTGGGATGTGGGTGTTGTGGGATGTGGGTGTTGTTGTCGAACTAGAGATACCGAAAAGACGTTATAAGTGGGTTGTTTTTGTGACTTTTTCTGATGTAGTGTGCCCCCTTATTAACTTTAATGAAGTAAAAGGGTTAAAACGAGAAAAAAATGGGGGGTGTGGGTGTTGTGACTTTCTAATGAAATTAGATAAAACGAGAAAAAATTGTGGGTGTTGTGGGTTGTGGGTGTTGTGGGATGTGGGTGTTGATCTAAGTTTATGGTGATTTTGGTGGTGTTTTGAGTGTATTCAGTGGTGTTTTAGTATTCAGTGGTGTATTTGGGAGTACTCAAATGGTGTTTTTGGAAGTGTTTCAGTGTTGTTTGGAAATGTTCAAAGGTGTTCAAAGGTGTTTTGAGTGTGTTCAAATGTTGTTTTTTTTGAAGGTGATCAAGGGTGTTCAAGGGTGTTTTGAATGTGTTCAAAGGTGTTTTGAGGTTATTCAAAGGTGTTTTGAGTGTGTTCAAATGATTATGAGAGTGTTTTGAATGTGTTCAAATGTGTTTTGAAGGTGTTCAAAGGTGTTTTGAAGGTGTTGAAGGGTGTTTTGAGTGTGTTCAAGGGTGTTTGAAGGTGTTGAAGGGTGTTTTGATTGAATTCAGCGGTGTTTTAGTAGTAATCAGTGGTGTAATTGGGAGTACTCAAATAGTGTTTTGGAAATGTTCAAAGGTGTTCAAAGGTGTTTTGAAGGTGTTGAAGGGTGTTTTGATTGAATTCAGCGGTGTTTTAGTAGTATTCAGTGGTGTAATTGGGAGTACTCAAATTGTGTTTTTTGGAAGTGTTCAAAGGTGTTTTGAGTGTGTTCAAATATTGTTTTTTTTGAAGGTGATCAAGGGTGTTCAAGGGTGTTTTGAAGGTGTTCAAAGGTGTTTTGAGGTTATTCAAAGGTGTTTTGAGTGTGTTCAAATGGTTATGAGAGTGTTTTGAAGGTGTTCAAAGGTGTTCAAAGGTGTTTTGAAGGTGTTGAAGGGTGTTTTGATTGAATTCAGCGGTGTTTTAGTAGTATTCAGTGGTGTAATTGGGAGTACTCAAATTGTGTTTTTTTTTGGAAGTGTTTCAGTGTTGATTGGAAATGTTCAAAGGTGTTTTGAAGGTGTTCAAAGGTGTTTTGAGGTTATTCAAAGGTGTTTTGAGTGTGTTCAAATGATTATGAGAGTGTTTTGAAGGTGTTCAAAGGTGTTTTGAAGGTGTTGAAGGGCGTTTTGATTGAATTCAGCGGTGTTTTAGTAGTATTCAGTGGTGTAATTGGGAGTACTCAAATTGTGTTTTTTTGGAAGTGTTTCAGTGTTGATTGGAAATGTTCAAAGGTGTTTTTGAAGGTATTCAAAGGTGTTTTGAGGTTATTCAAAGGTGTTTTGAGTGTGTTCAAATGGTTATGAGAGTGTTTTGAAGGTGTTCAAAGGTGTTTTGAAGGTGTTGAAGGGTGTTTTGATTGAATTCAGCGGTGTTTTAGTAGTATTCAGTGGTGTAATTGGGAGTACTCAAATAGTGTTTTGGAAATGTTCAAAGGTGTTTTTGAAGGTGTTCAAGAGTGTTTTGAAGGTGTTCAAGGGTGTTTTGAAGGTGTTCAAGGGTGTTTTGAAGGTGTTCAAAGGTGTTTTGAGGTTATTCAAAGGTGTTTTGAAGGTGTTCAAGGGTGTTTATGTGAGTATTCAAAGGTGTTTTGAGGTTATTCAAAGGTGTTTTGAAGGTGTTCAAGGGTGTTTATGTGAGTATTCAAAGGTGTTTTTTGAAGGTGTACAAATGATTATGAGAGTACTTATGAAGGTGTTCAAATGATGTGCAAGAGTACTTATGAAGGTGTTCTGGGAGTATTCAGAGGTGATTTGGGGGTGTTCGAATGATGTTTTGGAGTATTTCAGTGTTGTTTGGAAATGTATAAAGGTATTTTTTGGTGAGTATTCAAATGATTTATGAGTGTTTTGAAAGATGTTCAAAGTAAAAAGTGCGTATTTAACTTCGTAATATGTAAAATTGTGAGTAGTGAATTTAACGAAAGTGGATGTAAGCGATGTGGTGACTTTCTGATGCACTGTGTCCCCTTATTAATTTTAATGAACTAAAAGGGTTAAAACGAGAAAAATTGGGGTTTATGAGTGAAAATTGTGAGGTGTTGGTTGGAGTGTGAGGGTTTGGGAGGGTGGGGAGGAGGTTACTTCGTGGGGGGAGTGACCTGAGATGAAATAGTTAAAAAATGTCTAGACTTGTGTTGTAAAGAAATTGTGAGTATTAACGAAAAAATGTGCCTTTCTGATGTACTGTGTCCCCTTATTAACTAAAAGGGTAGACAAGATTCAGCCTGTGTGCGCGTGACGTCACTACTATGTTCCCTTATTATCTTGAATGAACTAAAAGGACCGACCTGATTCAACCTGTGTGCTGGGTCAACACGTGACGTCACTGACCGCCGAGTAAACGCTTTTTTAGTTCATTTGACTTAATGAGAGGAAACTTTTAGTTCATTTGACTTAATGAGCGGAAACTTTTAGTTCATTTTAAAATAATAAGGGGAAGATGTTTAGACCTGTAGTAAGCATGCCCCCATAGGAGGAGTCTATTTTGAATGCTTACCCCCAGAGGGGGGATTCCAAAAACTTTGATCCGAGGAATTTCGAAAACCCCATAGGGGGGAATCCAAAAAACTTGATCCAAGGAGATGGAGAATTTCGAAAACCCCATAGGGAGGAATCCAAAAAATTTGATCCGAGGAGATGGAGAATTTCGAAAACCCCATAGGGGGGATCCAAAAAATTGTATTGTCGAGAAATTTTTGGGGTTGGGGGGTGAAAGTGGGAGGGTGATCCGAGGAAGTGGAGACTTTGATATTGAGAAATTTTTTGGGGATGGGGGGTGAAAGGAGGGGTACCCAAAAAAACTTGATCTAAGGAGATGGAGAATTTCGAAAACCCCATAGGGGGGAATCCAAAAAAAAACTTGATCCAAGGAGAATTTCAAAAACCCCATAGGGGGGATCCAAAAAAACTTGATCCGAGGAGATGGAGTCAGGGTATTGTCGAGAAAATTTGGGGTGAAAGGAGGGGTACCCAAAAACTTGATCCGAGGAGATGGAGAAATCCAAAAACTTGATTCGAGATCATAAGAATTCGAAACCCCCATAGGGGGGAATCCAAAAACTTTGATCCGAGGAGATCATAAGAATTTCGAAAATCCCATAGGGGGGAATCCAAAAAACTTGATCCGAGGAGATGGAGACTTTGATATTGAGAAATTTTGGGATGGGGGTGAAAGTGAGAGGGGGAACCTCAAAAATTTGATCTGAGGAGATGGAGAGCACAAGAAAATGAAATTCAAAAAAAATTCGAAAAAAATCGGAAAAAAATTCGAGGCGCGGGGGCGATCCGGATGACGCTGCAGAAGGCGCAGCAGAAGGCGCGGTCGGGGGTCGCGAAGGGCGCGCGGGGCGGGCGGGCGGCGGGCGGGCGCGCGGGCGGGCGCGCGGGCGGGGGCGCGCGGGCGCGCGGCGCGACGGCGGGGTCGCGAAGGAGGGTCGCGAAGGGGGGGGGGGTCGTGGGTGGGGGTATTGGTTGGGGGGGTCAAGGGTGAGGTAGTCTCGAGGGCGAGGTCATGGTCAAAACCGGAAGTAACACCTAGGTGTGAAAAGGTGACCCTCCAGCCGCTGGTCCTAGACCGGATACACCGCCCTGTAGAAGGCCTAAACCGGATACACCGCCCTGTAGAAGGCCTTTTCCGGATACACCGCCCTGTAGAAGGCCTTTTCCGGATACACCTCCCTGTAGAAGGCCCTTAAACCGGATACACCCCCCTGTAGAAATTATGACTACTTATATATATATATATATATATATATATGGGGAGGGGAGGAATGGGTAATTCCATTTCCTCTGATCAAGAGCTCTTCACCAGCACCAAGGGCTCCCCTTCCCCATATAAAAGGGGCAGTTGAGTCGACCCTCGATCTGTTTACACTTGATGGAAACTGAAGAGATTGTGTGGAAAATTATTAAAATGATTTGTGTACGAACAGATTTTTTTTTTTTTTATATTCTCTGTGATTTTCCTCTTTGGAGTTTCTCTTGTCTTCCATTGTTTATATTATTCTTCAGTTGGTGTTTATATTATTCTTCAGTTTTTGTTTATATTATTCTTCAGTTGATGTTTATATTATTCTTTAGCTGGTGTTCTGCAGCTCCTGTTTTTATCGTGTATATTTTACACTGCTGTTCTCGCCATCTGCTTCTCTTGTTATTATCATCATCACCTCTCTTCTTGCCTTCTTCTTTCCTAAGCATTATTCACCATAAATGCTATTATCCCTCATTCATCTCCTCTACTTTCCCTTCTTCTCCTCTCCTATACTCTTCTCTTTTCTAGTCTCTTCTAATTTCTCTTCTCTCCTCTTCTCCACGTCCCTCTTCTATCAACCTCAGCTCTCCCCTCCTCCACACAATCATTATTCTCCCTCTCTCCCTTTCGTCCGCCCCCTCCCTCCTCCACCTTCCCCCATCTCCTCCCACTACTTTATCAACGCCTGCTCCACCCCCTCATTCGCCACTTATCCAAACGGGAGTAATTAAATAATATGAATAAGGCTGACTAGATTAATGCGGTTTCATTACGGGTAACCGGCAACCCCCCCTAGAGGCTCCGGATGTTGACAGATGATGTTCAATTATTTGCAGAGCTTGTGAGGGAGAAAGGGGGGTGAAGGGGAGGAAATGGGTGGGGGGAGGGGGACAAAATTGAATACATCTACTGTGTGCTGCTGCACTATTCCAAGTAACAGTTACATATCGGAAATAAAAGCCAAAATTTGTTTCCCAGTGATATTCCATCACACAGGGTGGGTCTTATAAATGGCGTCGAAATCTCTTAATCTTCAGCTGGTAGCAAACTTCATTACGCCAATAAGGACACAGTCAAGTATTTTGTTAATGGTTCAGTGGCTATGAGAGCGTCGAAATCTTTTCGTTTCAGCAGAACTGGATGATTAGTATTATGGTCAAAATGTTTGTTAAGTCAGTTTGGTGCTCTGAGAGCTGTAAGTAGTTGGTGTGCGAGGGCAGAGGTGTGCCAGAGTAAGGGTTAGTGGAGGTGGCGGGTTATTGTTTGTGTTAGGTAGAAGTCAGAGTTGGTGACGTAGGTCAGAGAGAGAGAGAGATTTTGTTAAAAGTACAGCATAATGACATCAGTGAAATAAAATCAGTTGACCAAAATAAATCACTCGCCCACAGATGGCGCCAACTTCATCCTGTTTCATATTTATACGTCTCAACAATAACAGTAAAAAGGCTTGTAAATAAAATTAGGAACTTTAACCAAACTTTGTAAAACCCTGTGTAGAAATAAAAAATGGGAGCCCTCAGCGAGGAGAATGGTCAGAGTGCATTGTGGGATTGCCGATGTCAGATGTAAATTCTGCATGTTAGCCGGAGTTACTGCTACTTGGGAAGTACCTTCACTCTTCTTCTAAGAATGACACACCATTGTTGAAATTTCGAAGTTAATCAGAAGAAGCTTTTTCAAAGTATTGCCTAGAAATCAAAGTCAGGAATATTAAAAAAAGCACCTACTCCTCCCAATACTTGCACGAGCCCTACTATATATATATATATATATATATATATATATATATATATATATATAGTAGGGCTCGTGCAAGTATTGGGAGGAGTAGGTGCTTTTTTTAATATTCCTGACTTTGATTTCTAGGCAATACTTTGAAAAAGCTTCTTCTGATTAACTTCGAAATTTCAACAATGGTGTGTCATTCTTAGAAGAAGAGTGAAGGTACTTCCCAAGTAGCAGTAACTCCGGCTAACATGCAGAATTTACATCTGACATCGGCAATCCCACAATGCACTCTGACCATTCTCCTCGCTGAGGGCTCCCATTTTTTATTTCTACACAGGGTTTTACAAAGTTTGGTTAAAGTTCCTAATTTTATTTACAAGCCCCTCAGGTGTGCTACCTGAGGGCTTGGTATCTTGGGCTAATGGGTGACATTAGGAAAGGATGATAATCAGAGTATATGTCCTGTTTAATAATAACCGTCGCCATATCCGAATGTCATTAAATCATTAAAGTCAACACTCTCTGCTTTAATCACCGTGTCACACTCGTGCAAGAGTCCATACACAAGACATGGATTCCGGCTATTGAGCACATGATAAACAGAAGTGCCGGGTGTTCGTCCATAAATAAGCTCAGGGAGATTCACTAATTAATTGGGCTTTCTGGCGGAGAAGTCATAATACACCGCCATGATCTGTACCTTCTGATTCCTCACGAGGTTACCACCCCCAGGCATTTAAAAAAAATACACAGGCTGGCTTATACAGGCTGGATCGCCTCTTAGGCACTCCTGCCAGACTGTTTGCAAAGGTGAATGTTAATCACCCACTCTCAGTGCATCAGAACGTCATTGTGACATTCATAAACTCAATGCTCCGAAACCCCCGGTAAACAAACCGGGTCTTAGGCTCTCATATTGCCCGTGCTACCTGCCCTTACAGGTGGCGTCTGGGTCATGTGTAAAGTACGAAGGAGAACAGTTGTTTCCCCGCCTTTACCCTCAACATGGCTGAGAGAGACCTGTCACTGTTATATAACAGTGACAGGTCTCTCTGAGTCACATAAGCATCTAAAGACTGGGGAAAAGGGGGGGGGGGTATTACACTGTCTTTAGAATATTCTGAGATAGAATGATTCAAAGATCTTCACAATAATTGTATGCATTGTTCTTAAGAAATAAAAGAGAAACCTTGGAGAGAGCGGAAAATAAAAATGTACGGCTGGGTATATTAATGATTCTCCAATAAATCAATATGAAATATAAAATATTTTGGAATTCACAGAATTTATGAAACATAAAAAGCACGAACAATGCCAATTTTCATATTTTTTTCTCACTTATATTCTTTATTAAATTCTCTACAATAGTAAGAACGTGTTTTTTTTTTTTTTTTGTTTTTTTTTTTTGTTTTTTTTTTTGTTTTTGTTTTTTTAGAATATGGCCCCTTAAATTTAATGTGTTAATATCCAGCTTCTGGACCTCCTGGGATAATTGAGCTAAGCCTCTTCCTTTAGGAAGATTCTATGCAGCTCCTCCGCCTAACGCCTCCTGTGGGCCTTGAGGTAGAGGAGGCTGGGGTTATGGGATAAGGGATTATACCTTTATAGTCTTGCACAGCAGAACACATCTAGTTATTATAATTATTCATTAATATAAGTGTACTGCAGCTGCAAGATAATGTAACGTAGTCAAGGTTTGCCCAGGATTTGGTCTCTTTACGTTTGTTTTACTTAAGTTCTTCATGAGGACCGATAAGACTTGTCCTTGCCAACCTATTTACATATATGTGAGTTGACTTGCTTGCTCTCCTTCTGATTAAATTATTCATGTCCCTGACTCGCTCTTGAGAACTTAAATTCTCATCAGAGTGATAAGAATTCTTGGGCAAAAAACTAGCATTAAAACTTCCTGGCAGCATTTCTTGTGATATGCAAATTTGTCAGGAGAGGAGAATGTGAATGCTTTTTTTTTTTTTTTTTTTTTTTTTGAAATGTAAAGCAGAGATTTTGGAGTTCAGTGGAAAACGGAGAGTAATATATTATTTACACACACACACACACACACACACACACACACACACACACACACACACACACACACGTATGTACGTACGTACGTCATGTTGCGATACATTCCTGCTCAGGCCTAAGCTTCTCACCTCCTGATCACACATTAATGACTATCATCTCGTAAATACATTTCATACTCCGGGAAGTGGACAGAAACTATTTCACTCTGAGTCCAACTACATTACTCATTCTTTAACTAAGTTTAGTGACTTCCTCCACGATTTTTTATTTTCCTGTCCTGACGACGGTCGCAGACGGAGCAGAATCTATTTTTACACTGTTCTTCCGTAGACAAGTTACTTTAACTCCACCCGCACAACAGATTTCAGTGGAGGTTCTGACAAGTTTGAAAACATCCAGCAAATAGCAGTCAGTTAGAGAAGGGATGGGTGGCACGCCTCACGGCAGTTCTCACAGGCGTCCGTCAGGAGGAGGTCTCCACTGAGATATTACTCACAGGATGTCAGAAATCCAGAGTAGTGTTCCAGGTATTTTAATTAATTTACTTTTTCTTCTGCAAAATTTATGACTTCGTGTTTCTGTACTCTGTCTTAGAGTCTGTCACTATCAGTCGTACCGGACCCTTACGCTGTGCAGGCAATTACATTGTCTCGAACTCATGCAAATGTAATTAAATGACTTGAGATAGATTTTGCTTCCAGTCATCTAGATGCTTCTGAACTCTCTCCAGTCACTTCAGTGCTTCTGAACTCTTTCTTACAGTCACTTATACGCTTCCGAAGTCTATCTTCCACTCAAACGCTTCTGAACTCTCCTCCAGTCACTTAAACGCTTCTGAAGTCTCTTCCACTCATTTAAACGTTTCTGAAGTATCTCTTCTAGTCAAACGCTTTTAAACTCTCTTCCAGTCACTTAAACTCTTCTGGAGTCTCTCTTCCACTTATTTAAACCCTTCTGAAGTCTCTCTTCCACTTATTTAAACGCTTCTGAAGTCTCTCTTCCACTCACTTCCATGGTGTTTAAGTCTCTTTTTCGGTCATCCAGATTTAACTTGAGTCTCTCAGTCACTCGCAGAGTTGACCGTGTCTCGCTTCAAGTCTGGCTGGCAATATAACTAACAAACATTTTCACATGGCTGAGAAAATCGCCGTCAGGGCGAGTAATCAGCGTGTAATCCCCGGCTGTAATGGAAACTCGATACTTCCATTGTTTCTCCTCTGGCTGCTCCTACGTGCAGGAAGTTGGTTATTGGCTTTTTATCATATCTTTTGCCTTATCAGGGGAAGCGAAGGGGGAGGTGGGGAGAGTGGAGAGTGAGGGCGAAGAGGGAGACTGAGAGGAATGAGGGGATAAGGTGGAGGGGACGTGACAGAGAGAGAGAGAGAGAGTTGACATAGGTAACGGCTCTTAGCTTGTAAATAAAGTTAGGAAACTTAACCAAACCTTATACAGCCCTGTGTAAAAATAGAAGAAAGAGAGACAGGGGAGGGGGAAGAGAACTATCAGTAAGAGAGATGACAGAGTGGACAAGTGTAAAACAGAGAGAAGTGGGAAGAATCAAACGACAAAGAACAGAAGCGAATATGGAGCTATCAAGAAAAAGAACAGTAAAGGGTATGAAGTAGATGTGAGAGGATAAACAACAAAAAATTATTAGAACAATCGGGAGTGCAAAATCCGCCAACGGCATCCTGATGAGTAAATATAGAAAGATAAAGAAAAGAAGAGAAGGTCCAGAGTGGGGAGAGGGCAGAAGGGAATGTGGGAGGGAGCGAGGGATGGAAGGAGGGGAAGTTAGGGAGAATCCCTGATTGGAGAAGGGTCGTGTGGTGATTGGTGGATATGGGTAAGTAAATTGAGGAGGAGGCAGATGACAAGGAGGAGGAGGATTAGGAGAAGAAGAGGAGGACAAGGAAGAAGACAAGGAGGTGGAGGAGGACGAGGAGTTCTGGTGTAGATGACAAGAGAGATTACTCGTGTTGATAAAAGGAAGGATCAACAAAGGCAATAACGTAATTATGTATTGGAAACCAGACAGCTCACTTTGGTAAATATTAAGAATCTGACCTTTTATTTTTGTGTGTTTATATACTCGGAGAGTTGTATTTGCGGAGGTAGAGTTTCAGCTCCTGGGCTCTGCCTCTCGAAATATAATCACCCGGCATTATAGGTTCCTGGGTTCTTGAGCCTTGTCATACCTATTCTCAAAACTGTGAATGGAGTTTGCCCTAACCATTTCTCCATCCGTCGTGTTCCATTTGCCACAGAGACTGAAATGCATTTTCTAACGTTCGTGAAGTTCATCTGTGTATCAAGTACCTGTATATGCTTCTTCGCTCTTCCTCCTTGCCTTTAACAATCTGTCACGCTCCGTTCGATCAAATCCTTTGAGTATCTTGTATGTAGTATACATTTATGGTTCTTCTTTCTTCTAAGATCATTAATTTATGTTTCTTTAGTTTCTCCTCATAGCTCATTCCCCCAGACATGGGACTTTTTTTCCTAACCTCTGAATTTTTTCGAGTTTTCCAGCACGCTTCATCAGGATTCGACTCTGTGCTTGAATTATGTAGTCTGTGACAGTCCTTACATGGATTGTGAATAGAGATTTAAATGGTTGTCTATTAAGGTCCCTGAAAGCAGTTCTGGAATTCCCTAACCGTGAATTTGCAGCTAACGATATGCAGTTTATATACACCTCTCCCATATAGGCTGTGTGTGTTGTGTTCACTCAGAGATCTTTCTCCTTGCGCGATATTTGTATGATTACACCTTCACAGTTTGCCTGACCTTGCAGATAGTTGGGTTGAACTCCAGTTGTCATTTGTTCGACCATCCTTACAGCTTGTCTAAGTGTTCTTATAGTCTGTATTTTCTCTCATACTTATTCTTATCACTAATTTTACGATGTCAGCACTCAATGACAGTATTTAATCAGCTCTAGGAAGTCTTGGGATCCCCCTCTTATTACACTTTTGGGACCCCCCTCTCATTACACTTTTGGAACCCCCTCTTACTACAGTTTTTCATTCTAAAACATTCTCCTTACCGTCAGTCTCTGTCATCTGTTCCTTAGATATTTCATGATCCACTGGAATATTGTATTATATACTCTGCTTTTCTAGTTTGAGAATTAATCTCTGGTGGAGACTATGTCGAATATATTCCGTCTCCGCAGTGCTTGCGACGTCCAGGTAATCCCTCCGTCAGGTTGTACCCTATCTGATAAACGTCAGGAAAACGATTTCTGTGTCTCGACGACCCCACTACAATTTATCAATTCCTGTATACTCGTGAGGCCGGACCCAGTTTCCTGCAGATCTGATGAAGTGACATAACTTACTGAAGGTTTTCCTGACAGGTCTCGCCTTCCTGCTGGCTCGTGAGGCTACCCTTACCTCCTGAGGAAAGACTTTCTTAATTTCCTATAAATTCTTCACAGTTGTTGTGTTCCGCACATTCTGAGTGTCGATGAAGATCCCAGCGATCAAAATATTTACTGTTTTGTATTTTTTTTCACATGGTAAATATGTATGTCTACAAGTATGTATCTTTGTATAAATATAGTTGCCAGTGTAGCGACGAAGCATGAGTGTACGACATGTTGTTGTGGCCTTGGAAGACGTGTCAGATAGCTGGTAATTTTTTTATTAATCTTTGTGTTGGAACGTACTTCTTTAGTAGCAATTATATCCAGTTGGAGTTATCTTTCTGAAATGTTAAAGTTGGATGTTTGGTTAATACCCGAAGCTTCAAGAGTTTTTCTATACTTATACAGAAATAAACAAAAGCGGAATTGGGGGCAGGAAACTGAGCGAGAAGGCGTCTCCAAGACAACCTGTCACCTAGAGTAGCCCCCACTAATGAATCACAGGTGCCTTCAGGTACCTGGTGACAGCAGAACAAAGCCTTGGATACTGGGGCGGCAAACGGAGGGAAGGGAACACTACCTGGCCACTTACTACCTGAAGCTTACCTTTGACTGCCAGGTCATCAGATTAATAAGCAGGTGAGGGCATGATAGGCTTACAGCCAGAAGGAGAAGAGGAAATACATTGTATCCCTGAGGTATATCACAGACTTGGTCGCCCAGTCCACACTGGTGGGCCTACTGTATGACTTACGTCGCGTACAGGATAAATACCAGCAAATTCCTCTCCTCTCATTCCCTCCTTCCCAGATATTAATCTTCTGTGGCAGGACTTGGAATATATGAGTGTATATATATATATATATATATATATATATATATATATATATATATATATATATATATATATATATATATATATATATATATATATATATGCAATAAGATCACAGTAAACAGGTGATATCATAATATGCACGAAAGCATTTGGAAGTTCACTATTCCCTTCACAATTGTTGCTCTGAATATATATATTTTTTAGGTATCACCGACCTTCTTCAAGTGGGTACCAGAATTATTTTTCTGCCAAGTTTTCCGCTTATAACTCGTGAATGCCTCCTCTGGTCAGCTTCAAATGTTCACTTATTTATTGCAATTTCTGGCATGTGTAGGTAAGTGCTTTTTGTCAATTGAATATATAGACCATTCCCAATTTTGGTGTCTGGACGATGCCTTAAGAAGGCCCCTTGTGGTCAGATTCAGACTCTCAGCATTGGTGTTCTTACAAGTGCTAGTTAGTTACTTTTGTTCTGAAAATAGTATGGCACATTATGCCGTGAAATTATTTAGTCATACCTCTTTTGAACTGTTTCAATCTTCACTGGTTGATTCATCTTGCGAAAAGATTTATGCCTTTTGGGTTTAAGCTCTGTAGGTGCAAATCTGCCAGTCTAATGTTATAATTAACGAACTTTGAACTGCT
>NC_091301.1:1202414-1227414 GCF_038502225.1 Cherax quadricarinatus
TGCGATTAACACACACACACACACAGTAGTCAGTAAGTGGAATAGTTTGGGAAGCGATGTAGTGGAGGCAGGATCCATACATAGCTTTAAGCAGAGGTATGATAAAGCTCACGGTTCAGGGAGAGTGACCTAGTAGCGATCAGTGAAGAGGCGGGGCCAGGAGCTCAGACTCGACCCCCGCAACCTCAACTAGGTGAGTACAACTAGGCGAGTACACATATATAACAGGCCTAGTGTCTAATCGACATGTACCTACGACACAATGGTAACTAACTAACACACTGGTCTTAATATGCAATAATCGAAGACAAGCAATGCAAGATGCTAAGTAACCACAGGAGGTAGCTGAACGATAATTCTACGCCTTTCATGTTGCATTTAGCACATTATCAGCTGCTTGCAATGTTGCAGAAATGAGTAGGAAGTCCAAGCAGATTATTTCAAGGGAAGGTTCAAGCTTGAATTCGACCTAGAACCTTCCTGCTCATTTCTGCAACGTTGCAAGCTCCTGATGATGTGTTGATTGCAACATGAAAGGCCTAGTGCTATCATTCTACTACCCTGTAATTGTTTTGCAACGGGTCTTAATATTACGAGGACACTTTAGTAGACTTTAATTACTGTGTATTAGCGTCGATACATTACAAAATTACGTACTTACATTATCACATAGAGTTCATATTAATAGCTCCAGTAATCTAATTCGATCGAATACATATATTATTCTGATTTATCATGCAATGAAAAAAAATCATGGATATATTAGGCTCAAAACAAAAATAAATAGAAAAAGCATTTAGCTATTGGTGTTGTTGTGGTGTTTTGTTAGCCAGGAAACCGTTATTTTCCAGGAAACTGGACAAGTGTTACTTAACACTGGTCTTTGTCCGGGGATGACTGGTTAACTAGTTAAATACGTATTTATTCCTCTGGGAGTCGACTCAGGCAACCTGCGTACTTGTATTGCTTCTGTCAGAGTAGGGTTTTAATTCACCTTAGAAAGGCCACTTGCATGCCTATGCTAAAAGCAAGCACATACACTTACCCGTTTTGTCAGCTTCCAAGAAGCACATAAGTTAATTTGTGAGGATTCACGAGATCATTAAGACTGCATTTAACCCGTGTGCCGAAAAATACGGATAAAAAAATAAAATCCGGGTATATACACTGATATACAACTCTACGTGGGCAAGACAAGCCATGGATGGGGGATGTAAATCTTCAGCTAAAGATTTCCATCCCCCGTACTTATCTGGCATTGTTAAGATCGCCAGTTTGCGATTGGATTGCAACTCAATGTGTCTCAGATGCTGGGATACCGTCGGGCAATGAGTTCAAATCCTCCTTGAGGCTATTCAATGTTTTTTTTTGGCACATATCGTTCTGAAAGATCGCTTGATGTTTTTTGATTATATAAATATCGAAAATTTGGAAGAATCTAAGGAAAAGGCGCAAAGATTGGCGGACGAATCACAGAACACATGTATAAGGAAATTAAAAACAAACATTGTAAAGAGTACAGTGATGAGAGTAATTTATGGTCAGTGAAAGACTGGATGTAAGGTTGGAGTGAAGCCACTGGATCAGTCCTCGGTAATGCTAGCATGATTTCTTATGTAGAAAAGCGACCTAATTTCAGACATTTACGAATTTAATTTTTTATTATTCTCTACGCGAAACAATCGCGATAATGAGCATTATCAGCGGATCTTTGACTTAGACTGACCTGATTATTTTATTATTATTATTATTATTATTATTATTATTATTATTATTATTATTATTATAATAATAATTATTGCTATAAAAACAAGTTTTAAATCCATAATGGTATAAACGAGAAAACTTTCCAAAACAAAAATATTAATTGCATATTTATAAGAATAACTAAGTCTTAGTTATAGCATCCTTTAAAGAAACATGGTAGTCGGAATGATAAGAGTTATTACATAGCAGATGCTCGTATACGGAGGAGGAATTCTGACAGGACGTCACTATAGGTGTTCCTTCAGCCCCAGTATATCTGAGACACAACAGACCTGGCCGTCAGGAGACATCAATGGAGGGACAACTATAGACTTGAAGCCCGAACCGGAAAAATACCTGCCTCACCCCCCAGACATGAAAGCCCTGAGGAAAACATGACAACTTTGTGCGGAAAAAAGTAGCACCGCCACCACATCACTGCATCGGGGTGAGAGAGGAAGGGAGTGAGGGGCTCCAGAGTCCACTTGGAAACTGACAGTGGGCGGACCCTAGTTGAGGCCCGTCAAAGCACCTCGCCTGAGCTTGTGTGTGCATGAATTTATGCTTGGAATTCATATCCAAATCGCTCCTTTTGTAGACTGGTCCTTCAGTGTGAAGCAACAGTTCCCATTCAAGTGAGGTGGGATGAAGCAGAACTTTTCTCCTCCATAATGTTGTCATGTTGGTCACAAACTCCTTACCATTGTATGCATACAATGCGTCGCATTCACGCTGTTTGTACAACGTGGATATTTCATGGTTTATTTGCCAAGGAAAAACATAATTTGCTAGGAAGAAAAAATAAGATAACTTCTTAGATATCTACAAAGATAACGTTCATCCTTAAATCGAGACCCTCAGATGCAGGTGAAGAAGAGTGTAAGGGATGATGAGAGCCCTATTGTGTAGGTACATATCAGGGGCCACAACTTGTGTGTAGGTGACTCTGGGGTCCCTCAGCTAGTGTGTAGGAGACCCTGAGGTAACTTAACTTGTGTAGGTGACCATGATTACAGTATGTGTTTAGGTAAACATGAGGGCCTTGGTGTGTACTTGCCAAGCAGGTCCCTCAGCTCATGAATAGAGGACCATGATGGCTTACTTGAATCTAAGTGACCATGATCACCCCACACTCGTGGGTAAGACCATGAGAGCTCAAATCCCTTAAACCATTTTTCCTCACTTCCGGCTGTGGGTTTACAGTGGACGCCTCTGTGCACTCAGGGGAGAGTTCCGCCCGGTGTAGGGGAGAGACGTGAACGTTAAACCAGGGGATTTGTGTGCTCTATTGAGGGCGTGGTGGTGGAAGTGATGTGCAGGCCACGTGATGTGTCCGCACACACACACACACACACACGCACACACACACACACACACACACACACACACACACACACACACACACACACACACACACACACACACACACACACACACACACACACACACACACACACACGCTGCACTGCAATGGATAAGGGAATACCTGACAAGGAGGCAGCAACGAGTCATGGTACGTGAAGAGGTATCACAGTGGGCGCCTGTTACGAGCGGGGTCCCACAGGGGTCAGTTCTAGGACCAGTGCTATTTTTGATATATGTGAACGACATGATGGAAGGAATAGACTCTGAAGTGTCCCTGTTCGCAGATGACGTGAAGTTAATGAGAAGAATTAAATCGGACGAGGATGAGGCAGGACTGCAAAGAGACCTGGAGAGGCTGGACATGTGGTCCAGTAACTGGCTTCTCGAATTCAATCCAGCCAAATGCAAAGTCATGAAGATTGGGGAGGGGCAAAGAAGACCGCAGACAGAGTATAGGCTAGGTGGACAAAGACTACAGACCTCACTCAGGGAGAAAGACCTTGGGGTGACCATAACACCGAGCACATCACCGGAGGCACACATCAACCAAATAATCGCTGCAGCATACGGGCGCCTGGCAAACCTGAGAATAGCGTTCCGATACCTTAATAAGGAATCGTTCAAGACACTGTACACTGTGTATGTTAGGCCCATACTGGAGTATGCAGCACCAGTCTGGAACCCACACCTGGTCAAGCACGTCAAGAAGTTAGAGAAAGTACAAAGGTTTGCAACAAGGCTAGTCCCAGAGCTCAAGGGAATGTCGTACGAGGAAAGGTTAAGGGAAATCGGACTGACGACACTGGAGGACAGAAGGGTCAGGGGAGACATGATAACGACATACAAGATACTGCGGGGAATAGACAAGGTGGACAGAGATAGGATGTTCCAAAGAGGGGACACAGGGACAAGGGGTCACAACTGGAAGCTGAAGACTCAGACGAGTCACAGGAACGTTAGGAAGTATTTCTTCAGTCATAGAGTTGTCAGTAAGTGGAATAGCCTAGCAAGTGAAGTAGTGGAGGCAGGAACCATACATAGTTTTAAGAAGAGGTATGACAAAGCTCAGGAAGCAGAGAGAGAGAGGATCCAGTAGCGATCAGTGAAGAGGCGGGGCCAGGAGCTGAGTCTCGACCCCTGCAACCACAATTAGGTGAGTACAGTTAGGTGAGTACGTACACACACACACACACACACACACACACACACACACACACACACACACACACACACACACACACACACACACACACACACACACACACACACACACATATATATATATATATATATATATATATATATATATATATATATATATATATATATATATATATATATATATATATATATATATATATATATAACTGGTCAGTTAGTGTAAAAATTAATAATTTTGTACCAAAAGAACCATAGAAAACTTACAAAACCTTAGTATAACAAGCGCAATTTAGTTTAGCCTAATCCTACTAAATATATTTTAGATAAGTTTACAATAATTTAATAATGAACAAACACAATGAATTATATTTTTTTCATTAGGTTCAGAATGATTTTTGTGAAAATATTGCATACACAAATTTTCGATTGCCGTATTCGGCAAAGAGAGCGTTGTTATTTAAGCCAAAATCGTATGTTTTACCTATTTGGCACGACATATATATATATATATATATATATATATATATATATATATATATATATATATATATATATATATATATATATATATATAATATATATATATATATATATTATATAATATATATATATATATGTATGTATATATATATATATATATATATATATATATATATATATATATATATATATATATATATATATATATATATATATATATATATATAGATATATATATATATGTGTGTGTGTGTGTGTGTGTACTCACCTATTTGTACTCACCTATTTGTGGTTGCAGGGGTCGATTCATAGCTCCTGGTCCCGCCTCTTTGCTGATTGCTACTAGGTCCTCTCCCTGCCCCATGAGCTTTATCATACCTCGCCTTAAAACTATGTACGGTTCCCGCCTCCACTACGTCACTTTCTAGGCTATTCCACGACCTGACTACTCTATGACTGAAGAAATACTTCCTAACATCCCTTTGATTCATCTGAGTATGTGTGTGTGTGTGTGTGTAGATTACTTCTACTGTGTATATACCGTGCTGTCACTCGATGTATACACCCTATGTTATACCCTCCATATATTCCCACAATACAACCCTCGAGGCGGATGACTTGAAGTTTTTTATCGTGGTGACATCATGGTCCCTCTCCATGACACAAAAAGTTGGATCATTCTGCATTTTCTGATCACTTGGCGGTGATTGGCCCATTTTTCTCCTTTTGTGCTCATCTGTCTTGTCACGTGGGATTGCCAGGGATTAGGTGATTAATTGCTTTCCAATCATTTTATTGTTCCTGTTCTTTCTTCAAGTTAACTTTTGTCAGTATAGATTCTAAATTTCTTTACGTTTAAAAACGTCTTTAGAGATCTATATTTAGTTGTCCCTTAATTACATTTATGTCAATCACCATCAGTTATTATTATTATTATTTTATTATTATTATTATTATTTTATTATTTTTATTACTAGCAAGTCATAACACCCTCCCCCCCACGCAAAAAAAAAAAAAAAATCTTTATCAAGTCATCAACAGTAATTTCGCTCAAGATCCCGCTGACTGTTTTCTCTGGGCAGGAAGGGAGGGCCAACTAAACCAAGGGTGATGGATGGGGATAAAAAAAATAGGCCCTTCGAACTAATACCAAATTAATGGTGCCTTATTTTTTCCCCATTTACTTCTTTAATGCTTTCATTTCTGCTTTCTCGTCGTATTTTCACCTTGCACCATCTACGTTTCTTTCTTCGCAGCACTGAGACAATTCTAAGGTCTATACGGGGATGAATGATCATTATTTACGAAAGTGAGGAAATATAATCATTTACACAGCTTGATTTTAAGCTTTCACAACTATCCTTGGATAATCTAATGACCCTGGATAATCTAATGACCCTGGACAATCTAATAAAACTGGATAACATAATCAAAGAAGGTTAGAAGATAGATTAAGTAACGAAAATATTAGAAAATCGGACAGGAGGTAATAACAGTAGTAGATGTAGTATTACTAGTAAAGTAGTAGCAACAGTAGTATTAGCAGCAGCAACAACAACAGTAGTAGTAGTGGCAGTAGTAACAGTAATAGTAGTAGTAGTAGTAGTAGCAGTAGTTATAGTAGTAATATTAATAGTAGTAGTAACAATAGTAGTAGCTACTAGCAGTAGTAGTAGTAGCAGCAGCAGTAGTAGTAGTAACAGTAGTAATAGTAATAGTAGTAGTAATATTAGCAATAATAATAGTAGAAGTAGTAATAATAGCAGTAGTAGTAGTAGGAGTAGCAGAGGTGGTAGTAGTAAGTAAAATAAATTACATCTCTGGCGGAAGGAGAGGCAAGGGAACTCCACCCTTTCCTCACGTCCCGAAGGGGTACACAAAGGAACAAAGGAAAAAAACAGGAACACTTCAGTAGGCCTACTGACTCATGATAAGAAGAAAGAAGCTATAAGGAGAAAATCAAAAGACAAGAAAGGCGAAGAAAATGAAAAGAAAAGCTTGTCAAAAAAAAAAAAAAGTGAGAAAGCCAAAGTTACGTCAAATCACCAGTGTTCATAATATTGAACCATTTGACAAAATACTGAGAAAAACAGGCATCAAGAGAAGCGAAACATGGAGATTCACGTTCTGGAGTTTTATGTATTATTAGGACTGATTCAGTAAGACTGCATCTGTGAACGCTAGGCAGAAGAATAGATAGTTGTAGTAGAGGCCCAGTTTATAGGATGACTGTAATATCTGATATGATAGAGAACAACTTTGTTAGAGTCAGCAAGGTGAACACTTCTCTCTCGTTAATTTAAGTCCATCAAAAGGAGAGCATCCAGTTTCTCCAGTGCACTAGAGAAAGCAAGAGGAGTAGGAAATGGAGTAGACAACAGAAGCATCGGTGGCATGAAAAACAGGAACCAATGGCAAGTTTGTTATCCAGTGGGTGGAGGATTTTATTAGGATTTCGTAAATTAGAAATATAGGGAAGAACAAGTACAAACGTTTTATCATGAGAATTTGATTTAGAAGAGATGACCGTAAGTTTAGCGTGGAAATAAGCACGGTTTATGAAATTAGAAGCGCAGCAAAGGCGAGAAAATGAACGGTGGAGTGGCTATTGCAGAGTCGAGAAATACAGGAGAGAAAAGAGAGAAATAAGAGCACTTTTATGGACAGATGGTACATGGTAAAAATAGTGAATAATATATGCCACTGTGCAAGGCTTGTAAAAACCTGACACAGAACGGTGAAGTTGAGCATCTAGGAAGAGAAGAAGAAAGTAAGATTACCTCTCAACTTGGTAGACAGAAGAAGGGTGTTGAGAGCAACAAGAAAGGGTAGGTAGAGACTAGCCATGTGGCAAAGAGCAACAAAAAATCATCTTCATAGCAAAGAAAATGGCTTTCCTCCAGTAGTAGGAAGAGGTGAATCCATGGCACCATTGAAGGTTTAGGAACAGAAGTTAACTTGGAAGGTGAATGAGATGGAGTACACAGCTACGAATAAGTTCAAGAGGGAATCCACGTCAAATTATGGCATCTTGCAAACAGGATTAGGCCGTATTCTTTCCATGAAATCTGGAGAGTTAGGGCGGTGAGCAGGAGAAAGAAACCAAGAAAAGGAGTGAGAGTTTTGGACAAGTGAAGAAGCCAAAGGTGGGAGAGCCTCTAGAGCAGTGGTTCCCAAACTGGGGTTCGAGCACTCATAGGTGGGCGAGATACGAGATAATAATTTGTTGTGTTGTTATTGTCATTAGTGATTTTCCAAAATATATTTGCATATATTATTTGAGCTGCAAACGCAAAGTTTCCAAATACTGAGACTACATTGTTTAATAAACGAATATTTCAGTTCAATATTTACACAGAAGTACATCAAATTATATTCTAGCAAAATTACCAATAGTCCATTTGTCAGTTAGGTGTCAGCACCATAATGGCGCCACTCTGCCTGAAAGACACTAAATTAAGAGTAAACCCTCGACACAAGATGACTCTCACCCCCTGATAGCGTGCAAGATTAACATACAGTTTTATAAATGACTCAATTGCTCGGGATGCTCGTAAAACTACCATTAACTAATCTCTGGTCACACATGAGCCAGTCATACCCCAGGATTATTAATATGACCATAACAAAACTTTCAAAATTTCCTGCACAATGTACGTATACGAGCATGGATTCCCCCGTTTCATGCATCATTTAAAAACCAAATTTCGTGCTAGGCTCTTTGCGGAGGGTGACTTTCATTGGCTCTGTCAAGGACAGCACCCAGAATTGACGCTCGAGCTTTGAATAAGCAAACTCCTCTTCCAAACCGAATTTCCCTGAAGCTAAAACAGGTGTAAATATTTCATGTCCTGATTAACTATTTGCTGTTTTATTAAAAATTGTATGATTTCTTTCTTAATATGAAGATAATATATATATTAATCAGTTTATTCAAGTATCGTTGCTGTCATATTGCATGTAGTTGTTCACGGTAATATTTTAAATGAATGAACATAGGTTTTGTGAAATAGGACATATTCAGTGTTAGGATTTTTTTTATTAGGGAAAAGCCTCACCACGTATAGCTTCTCAGTCCTTTAGTTTTTCAGTTCATTCTTGGCAAAACTTAGTCTTTCACTACAATATTCTGACACTGTACTTGTGTCTTATTTCACTTTTGTCGGTATTTTATACCATCTCTTATTCAACAATGCTTTTGTTTCGTAAGTTTAGCTTACACAACTAAGTTATACTACTAAAATTTCTGAGTACAATGTTCTCTCTATATGTATTCATCTCGACCATTATTTGTACGAAGAGGTACACGGCTGATAATTCAGAGAGAGTACCTTGTTTTACGTTCCTAGTTTACTTGGATGCGATCAAGAGGCCTGGAACCAAGAGGTGTGTAAGTGAGAGAGTCGGAGAGCAATCCTCTCAGAAGCAGTCCTCGCGATCAAGGACACCCAGCCAATTATAAGAAGGAAAAATAATATGGCAGATCTAAGAGAAGTCAGGGCAAGCGGACAACGACGAGGAATGTGCTGATCCTTAGATAAAAAAGTAACTTGCCGCGTTAAATACACATGACAGGAACGCTATCAGAGTACACTGACAAAAGGAGTCAGTCATATCATAACAGGAAACTGGATCTCCTTACGTAACAGAGCTTATCACCTGCAAACGGCACGGCACCCATCCAACTACTAGCCACACTAAACAGTGCTTCACATGGTTGACTTGAGTAACGAGCATATTATCCAGAACGCTAAGCGAAATACATATCCTCGAAAAATCTTAATAGTGTAAAAGGAAGCCCATCATTATATCTTCGCCTACGGGATTTACGGGCCTACAAAATCCTCTTAAATGCTAAAAAAAGAAATCATATTTTCCAACAGATTCTCTCGCAACTAAAAAAAAAATTACGTTATTCCCTCAATTTTCCATTACGAACAATGTTTAAAATCTGGCTAACAATAAGCTTCCATAGAGGTACTCAGCTGACCGTAGTTTTCCCAGAGTACAACAATGCACTCTGATAATTGAGTCTTTAATCTCCCGAACCGGTGCAGTAATTAAAAAGATCAATTTAATCCCACTATGAGAAGAAATCCACGGAGGACCAGATGAACTGTTCAGTGAGCCGTCTAGAACATCGCTGCTACATAGGTAGCTTTTATAGTGGCTGGGGAGGGAGAGAGAGAGAGAGAGAGAGAGAGAGAGAGAGAGAATGTAAGCGTGCTGTTTGTACTCGTCTATTTGTAGTTGCAGAGGTCGATTCTCAGCTCCTGGCCTCGCTTCTCCGCTGGCCACTACTGGATTCGCTCTCAACTTACTGCGTGTTACCTGTTATACCTGTATGCTTTAAGTTATATATGGATCCTGTCTCTGCCTCTTCACTGTCTAGGTTGTTCCACTTCAAAGGATAAGGAGAATTTCCTAGCATCTCTGTGATTCATCTATGTTTTTTATTCCGTGTTTTTAACTTCCAATCTGAGCCCTCATGTACCTGAGATCCGCCTCTCCAACGGACTCGCCCTATCCACCCTGTCAGTTCCTCTCAGTATTTTTGACGTTATAATTATGTTACCCCTGATCGCTGTCCTCTAATATCGTCAGGCTTAGTACCTCCAGTCTCTCCTCATAGCTTATTTCCTTCATTTCTGGAAATAGTCTCGTTTCAAGCCTTTGCGTTTTTCCAGCTTCTTGACATGCTTTATCAGATGCTGGTTCCATACTAGCGTTGCTTACTTTGGATTCCTGAAAGCTATTCTTAAATTTGCCAGTCTCGTGTTCGGTGCGGCCGTTATTCGAGTGATGTGCCTCGGGCAAAGTATCCTCACCCCAAGGTCCTTCTCGTTCAGAGAAGTTTGCTGCCTTTGTCCCCCGAGCATGTACATTATTTCCGGTCTTTGCCGGCCTTCTTTGTCAGACCAGTCCTGCAGCTTGTCCAGGTTCATTTGTAGTCTTTCCAGGTTTGCTCCTGTTTGCATTCTCCTTGTTAGTTTTATGTCTTCTGCGAACATGGACAACTCTGACTCTATTTCTTCTGTCATGTCGTTACATTCACGAGAAAGAGTGCTGGTCCAAGTATTGACCTTTGTGGAGTCCCACTTACACTAACTCCTTTCCCGTAAAGCATTTATTACACCGCTGTAGCACTTTTCCTGTTATTCTCGTCTACTCCTCTAGCGTGTGTATGTATACCTTCATACCTTTGATGAGTGTCAAGAGTTTTTCTACTCCCAGAGCCCGCCCTTGGGCCAGGCTCGTCTGATACTTGCTTGGTCAACCAGGCTGTTGCTGCCGGCGGTCCGCTTGCCCACATATCGATCACCGCCTGGTTGATCTGACATTTGGTGGAGGTACTTGTCCAGTTTCCTCAGACTTATATACTATTCCCAGTAGTGCTTCTGATATCGTTTGGCAAGATGTTGAATAATCTAAGACTACGGATGTTGATACGTCTTTCTGACTCAGTTCCTTCTGGTAAATCATTCACATAAATAAGAAACAGTGTTGGTCCTAATACCGATCCTTGCGGAATCCCACTTGTTACTATTTCCCCATTCTAACATTTATTCCTGAACAATCACTTTTTGATTCCTTACTCTAAGGAACTCTTTGATTCACCAAAGTGTGTGTGTCCTGGGATGGGGACGACGCAGTGCACGGTAACTTCAGGAACAGTGTTCATCACTAAGGTACACAGAGACATCAGACAGCAGAGTGCACCACTACGGTACGCGGTGACATCAGGCAGCAGTGTAGTATACCACGATGGTTCATGGTGACGCTGAAGCAGCAGACTGTACAATAAGTGACGGCACAACAGGAAATTTGCAGTTATTAATTATATATAATTTCCTAAAACCCTGTCAAGAGGCAAGACAAATTGTTCGAATTGTGCAACAGTGAAAAGCTGCCTCGAAACCGAGTCTTTGGGGGACACTAGTGATAAGCAAACTGGTCTTTGTGAGAACGGACCACAGACCAGACGATTAACCTAAGACCCTATCTAAACACCCTATACATGTAATCACCAGTGAAATAGCCTTAACTGACCATTGAAAAACAAACTTGCAGCGATTGCTTTGTGAATAATACCGTTGATCTATTTTTTCTCTCACTCGTCACCTAAAATCTCATGAACTCTTTTAAGTGAGTGAGGAACGACCTCCGTTCATAACCACCAGAGAAACAATCTTTGACACTTGAACAAGCTGACTGCAAGAGGTGATAATAGTGGACAGTCTCCAGGCCTGTTTTTTCACTGTTACACAAAACTTTTTTAATTGGTAATGGATACAAATCACGGAACGGATGGGGATTGAACCCGTGGCAAGTGAATTGTTGGCAATCTTGTTATTACGATCTCGTGTTATTTCCCTTTCATGAGTCGTGAAGGCAATGGACGCAATTGTATAACATTGGCCTGATTACTAAATGTTTTGGTGACCAGAAATAGGTGACCTCTTCCCAGATCTTATTAACAGACAGTGGCAAATATGCCAGGGACTGAAGGGTGTTCAAACTAGTGAGTTCTGTCGAGTGGCCAGTGATAAGCCACTGGAGGCAGCGCGAATAACGACTCACTGATCAATGTCTTGACAGTGGCAGTCAGTGAAACAGGTTCTGGGCGACTTGTAGAAAGTAACTTGGGAATGGAAGGCAATCCAGCCTTGATCTGAAATAAACAAGAATGACTCCAATTCCTTCAATCAAGAGCCCATTACTGGGATTCAGACACCCCCCTCCCCTCCCCCTATTAAGAGGGCCATAGCCATGATGATGACATGATAAGACAAGAAATTGAAGCACAAAGACCAGAAACAAAACAGCAAAAGCCCAGCAAAAGTTCACCGTGTTGGCATATTAGCCACGCTGCAACAACTCTGCATATTGCAATAATACCCGGCTAGTGAGTGGAAACTAATCTTTATTGCAGAGTCCTGTTTGCTTCCCTTTTTATCCATAGATTCTATTATTTGTGTTCGTTGGTGCACGCGGGGATGAGAGGACGCGTACGGAGCAACGGATAAAAAGAGGGGAGAGGGAAAGGAGGAGAGGGGGAGAGGAAAAGGGAGAGGAGAAAGGGGGAAGGGAGAAAGAAGAGGCGAAAAGAGAAGAGGGGTAGACAGAAAAGGAAGGAGAGGAGAGGGGAGAGAAAAAGGAAGAGGGGAGAGACAGATAGAGAGAGAAAGACAGACAGACACACACACACAGACAGACGTAACGGAAAGGTGGAAGAGACATGAAAGGGAAAGGAAGAGTGAAGAAAGAATAAGAGGAGCCGGTGTGTTTTTCCTTCCACAGAAAAATCATTGGTTGGTTCGGAAGGACGTCTGAGTTCAAGGCTTATCCTCTGTCAGGGTAATTAAGGCTATAATTATCTTCTCATTTAAAATAATACTACGATAGAATTTAATAATGAATTTGATTGTCGTAGATACACAGTTATGAGTTTGGGCAGATTTATAACCTTCTGCGATAACTTAAGCATAGAAAAACACACATTTAGGGAGCAGCTTGCAATGTAAGCTAACTGATGTTGTAATAGCCAGGTTTAGGCTCGACTTACCAGTACTTCTGGCAGTTTGTATGTACACACACGAAGATCAAAGTAAGTATAAAGTATATAGTCAACCTTATGGTCACTTTTACTTATTGAGGAACATATAGATAGTGCAATAACCATTGTGATATATCAAGGTATCTTATTATTAGTGAAAATAAGATACAAGATATAATGAGCAAGTATCCTAAATTTGATGTAAACAGATAAAATATAAATTGTAAATACATACCCAAATGTACTCCTGTTAACCCATTTAGAGCCTAGAGCCTAGTTCTTAGGCTTTTGAGTGTCCATGTACTGTTTGGGTATTTAAAAAAATTGTCGCTTAGGGATAAAATATAGATCTGTCTAACAACATATTTTTATCCTTAACATAGTTTAAAGTTTAAAACCGACCAGAAGAAACATTCGCCAATTACTGCACGAAATTTAACAAAATTTACATCTACACAGCCTGAAATGTTTCACATATTCGAGAATTTGAATCAACCATTACAGATTCCTACCGTTCAGAAATGGGCACCGGGAGGCATTCAGATTCGAGCCGAAGAAGGGAGAGGATAAGTCCAGTTCCTTGGATCAAGAGCTCCTCACCAACATCACAGCACCCCCTCTTTGAGGAGGCATTTCCCCTAGTTATTGAATGTAAAATAAATTATAAACCTTTTCGAGATTATAAATGGCCAAATGGCACCTAGACTCTCCATTAACAATGCCAACCTTTTTTTTTAAAAAGTAGGATACATCAATATCGAAATTTTGAAGTCGATTAAAAGAGGCATTTTCAAATTATTGCACAGAAACCCAATTTGGGAAGTGTCTATGTAAAATTGAACACATAGCACCTACATTCGTCAATTGTTCCATCAACCATCAACTAGTAATAATTTACAAGGGTTGAAAAATTGAACCCACTCGGATGAGACATTCTCAAACTATAAACAAAAATTCGGAGGAAGTTTGGAGACGGGAAGGGGAAAGAAAAAAAAAAAAGAAAATCAGCCATTGACTAGTCTCAGGATGAGAACAGATGTAGAGGAATTTTTCAAGTGTTGTGTTACTACCTCCCGGACGTGCGTCCTCTCTTCCAAAGCAGTAACAGCCTCATTCATCAGGCCCTGATCCACCAGGGGGCCTCGTCATGGACCGGGCCGCGGGGGCGTTGATCCCCGGAATGCCCTCCAGGTAGGTAGGGAAATAACCTTTATGCCTTTAAAGAACTCGTACTCCAAGGAGCAGTAACTACCTTCTTCCTAGAATCAAACTTGATTAGCTCCCAATTCCTCGACATTTTATGACCCTTGCAGTCTTGGCGCTCTCCCCTGAACATAAAATTAATACTAGCGATGAGCTCCTGGCAAGGAAGCCTCCAGTGACGTTCCCAGGTGGTAACGATGGTAGAATTGCTGACAAAATGTTAGGTAAGTGGACACAGATATAACTAATGTGACACTACGGCAACGTTTCGCTCTCCAGAAGCCTGACAAAGCTCCTGGAGAGCGAAATGTTCCCACAATAAAATGTCACGTTAGTTGCGTCTGTGTCCATTTACCAAATGTTTGAACATTTTGTGGAAAAAGACTTATGTACAGTTCAGGACATTTATTAGAGAAAACATTTCGCCACGAGTGACTTCTTCAGTCCTAATACAGAAATGAATAAGTGGCAGGAGTCAGATGGAAGGCAGTGAGGTGGTGGTAGTAGTAGTAGTAGTGGTAGTGGTGGTAGTAGTAGTTGTAGTAGTATAACTGCAGTGAGATGGTTTGGGTTTTGTTTTTTAAGTTCTGGAGTGTCCAGGATGTACAAATGCGAACAAATCACCAACGTAATAAATTCCGAAATCTAATGTTGATTATCACGAAAACCAGAACAGTGTCAGCAATGTAAAGAATATTTATCAAAGGATATTACATGCCTGCAATAATGTTAAGTTTATTGGACAAAACTGCCGTAAACCATATATTGACTATTGTTAATAAAACAACGTAATGATGCCCTTGATGCCCGTAGCCATGCTTGTGTTGATGCTTGGTTCTCAGGGGAGATTGAATAGACTAGGTTCCATTTTTTAACCTCTGTGAAGAGGATAGTGAGTCGAGGTAATCATTGCCTCCATCACTACCACCAATACCACCACTATAACCATAACCCCCATCACATCTACAAATCACTTACATTACCACCACCACCACCACTACCACTACAGCATTAATCACTAGTGCCACCACGACTACTGGTATCACTAATGCTACCACTATCATTGCAGTCACTGATAAACCTACCACTACTACTACCACCATCACTATAGTCACCAACTACTACCACAATCACAACTACTGCCTCCACCAGAATCACGACAACCACCACCACAATCCCAGCTACTACCACCACCGCAGTCAACCACAGTCACTACCACACCACGACAATCACAACTACTATTACACTACCACCACAATCCCAAGTATTACCACATTACCACCACAATCTCAACAACTACCACCACAATCTCAACTACTACAACACTACCACCTCAATAATTCCTACTCCCACTGAAATAACAATCGCTACTACCATCATTAATACACTACATACTACTACTACCACCATCAACACATGAACAAAATCAACGCTACATAATCTTACTATCCTCGGTCTTATACAGGATGTTGCCTTATCTCCGCTATCGTAATAATTACGATGAACTAAGTGAGCACATTAAGACGCTCTGGGATGATACAACACCCTCAACGTCCGGATGATGTATTATCCCTAACGTCCCGGATGATACAGCATACCCAACATCCGGATGATGGCGCTTAGCATATTGCCTAATATGGTCCTTGGTGGGGCCGGTGTTGCTGGGGTGGTGGGGGTCTTGGTAGAGTAGGAGGGTGGGGGCTTGGTTCGGGTATGGTCTTTGGTGGGTGTAAGGGTGGTGATGCATAGGTATCGGTGTGGGGAAGTGAAGGAGAGGGTGGGAGCTGGTGTGCGGGTGGATTCTGAGGTGGGGGGTGGGGACAAGATCAGGTGAGGCTTGTGTTTGGGTTTGGGGGGGAGTAGGATCCTTGTGGGTGGGGGAAGGAGAGTAGGTGCTGGATTTGTTGGTTTGAGAATAGATAGGTGGTGATAGGGTGGGAATTATTGAGTGGGGGAGTAGTGGGCGGGCATTTGGAGTGATGGTGAGTGGGCGGAAGAGGCAGGGTGATGGTGAGTGGGTGAAAGGGGTTGAGTGATGGTGAGTAGGTGGAGAAGGTAGAGTGATAGTGTGTGGATGGAGGGGGGTATAGTGATGGTGAGTGGGTGGAGAAGGTAGAGTGATAGTGTGTGGATGGAGGGGGTAGAGCGATGGTGAGTGGGTGAAGAAGAGTAGGTTGATGGTGAGCGGATGGAGGGAGTAGAGTGATGGTGAGTGGGTGGAGAAGGTAGAGTGATGGTGAGTGGATGGAGGGGGTAGAATGAAGGTGAGTGGGTGGAGAAGGGTAGGGTGATGGTGAGTGGATGGAAGGGGTAGAGTGATGGTGAGTGGGTGGAGAAGGGTAGGTTGATGGTGAGTGGATGGAGGGAGTAGAGTGATGGTGAGTGGGTGGAGAAGGTAGAGTGATGGTAAATGGATGGAGGGGGTTAGAGTGATGGTGAGTGGGTGGAGAATGTAGAGTGAAGGTGAGTAGGTGAAGAAGGGTAGGGTGATGGTGAGTGGATGGAGGGGGTTGAGAGATGGTGAGTAGGTAAAGGGTAGGGTGATGGTGAGTGGGTGGAGGGGGTAGAGTGATAGTGAGTGGGTGGAGAAGGGTAGGGTGATGGTGAGTAGGTGGAGGGGGTAGAGTGTTGGTAAGTGGGTGGAGGGGTAGAGTGATGGTGAGTGGGTGAAGAAGGGTAGGGTGATGGTGAGTGGGTGGAGAAGGGTAGGGTGATGGTGAGTGGGTGGAGGGGGTAGAGTGATGGTGAGTGGGCGAAGAAGGGTAGGGTGATGGTGAGTGGGTGGCGAAGGGTAGAGTGATGGTGAGTGGGTGGATAAGGGTAGGGTGATGATGAGTGGGTAGAGTGATGGTGAGTGGTGGAGGGGGTAGAGTGATGGTAAGTGGGTGGAGGGGGTAGAGTGATGGTGAGTGGGTGAAGGGTAGGGTGATGGTGAGTGGGTGGAGAAGGGTAGGGTGATGGTGAGTGGGTGGAGAAGGGTAGGGTGATGGCGAGTGAGTGGAGGGGGTAGAGTGATGGTGAGTGGGTGAAGAAGGGTAGGGTGATGGTGAGTGGGTGGGGAAGGGTAGGGTGATGGCGAGTGGGTGGAGGGGGTAGAGTGATGGTGAGTGGGTGGAGGGGGTAGAGTGATGGTGAGTGGGTGAAGAAGGGTAGGGTGATGGTGAGTGGGTGGAGAAGGGTAGGGTGATTGTGAGTGGGTGAAGAGGGGTAGGGTGATGGTGAGGGGGTAGAGTGATAGTGAGTGGATGAAGAAGGGTAGGGTGATTGTGAGTGGGTGGCGAAGGGTAGGGTGATGGTGGGTGGGTGGAGTGGGGTAGGGTGATGGAGAGTGGGTGGAGGGGGTAGTGATGGTAAGTGGGTGAAGAAGGGTAGGGTGATGGTGAGTGGGTGGAGAAGGGTAGGGTGATGGTGAGTGGGTGGAGGGGGTAGAGTGATGGTGAGTAGGTGGAAGGGTGGAGTGATGGTGAGTGGGTGAAGAAGGGTGGGGTGATGGTGAATGGGTGGAGAAGGGTAGGGTGGTGGTGAGTGGGTGGAAGGGGTAGAGTGATGGTGAGTGGGTGAAGGAGGGTAGGGTGATGATGAGTGGGTGGAGAAGGGTACTGTGAAGGTGAGTGGGTGGAGAAGGGTAGGGTGATGGTGAGTGGGTGGAGGGGTAGAGTGATGGTGAGTGGGTGGAGGGGGTAGAGTGATGGTGAGTGGGTGAAGAAGGGTAGGGTGATGGTGAGTGGGTGGAGGGGGTAGAGTGATGGCGAGTGGGTGAAGGGTAGGGTGATGGTGAGTGGATGGAGGGAGTAGGGTGATGATGAGTGGGTGGAGGGAGTAGGGTGATGGTGAGTGGGTGGAGGGAGTAGGGTGATGGTGAGTGGGTGGAGGGAGTAGGGTGATGAGTTGCAGGAGGGAGTAGGGTGATGATGAGTGGGTGGAGGGTGTAGGGTGATGGTGGAGGGAGTAGGGTGATGATGAGTGGGTGTAGGGTGATGGTGAGTGGGTGGAGGGAGTAGGGTGATGATGAGTGGGTGGAGGGAGTAGGGTGATGGTGAGTCGGTGGAGGGAGAAGGGTGATGGTGAGTGGGTTACCTGGTTACCTGGAGGTTATTCCGGGGATCAATGCCCCCGCGGCCCGGTCCATGACCAGGCCTCCCGATGGATCAGGGCCTGATCAACTAGGCTGTTACTGCTGGCCGCACGCAGTCCAAAGTACGAGCCACAGCCCGGCTGATCCGGCACTGACTTTAGGTATCTGTCCAGCTCTCTCTTGAAGGCAGCCAGGGGTTTATTGGCAATTCCCCTAATGCTTGATGGGAGGCTGTTAAACAGTTTTGGGCCCCGGACACTTATGGTGTTTTCCCTTAGTGTACCAATGGCGCCCCTACTTTTTATTGGGGGCATTTTGCATCGCCTGCCCAGTCTTTTACTTTCGTAGGGAGTGATTTCTGTGTGCAGATTTGGGACCATTCCTTCCAAGATTTTCCAAGTGTAGATTATGATATATCTCTCCCTCCTGCGTTCCAGCGAGTACAAGTCAAGTGCTTCCAAGCGTTCCCAGTAGTTAAGGTGCTTGACAGAACTTATACGTGCAGTAAAGGATCTCTGTACACTCTCTAGATCTGCGATTTCACCTGCTTTGAATGGAGATGTTAATGTACAGCAGTATTCCAACCTAGAGAGAACAAGTGATTTGAAAAGGATCATCATGGGCTTGGCATCTCTCGTTTTGAAAGTTCTCATTATCCATCCTATCATTTTCTTTGCACGTGCGATCGTGGCACTGTTGTGATCCTTGAAAGTGAGATCCTCAGACATTACTACTCCCAGGTCCCTTACATTAGTTTTCCGCTCTATTGTATGGCCGGAGTCAGTAGTATACTCTGTTCTAGTTATTATCTCCTCCAGTTTTCCATAACGGAGTAGTTGGAATTTGTCCTCATTGAACATCATATTGTTTACCGTTGCCCATTGGAAAACTTTGTTTATATCTTCTTGGAGATTAACCGCGTCCTCAGCAGATGACAGCCTCATGCAGATCCTAGTATCATCCGCAAAGGATGATACGGTGCTGTGGTGTATATCTCTGTTTATGTCTGATATGAGGATAAGGAATAAGATGGGGGCGAGTACTGTGCCTTGTGGAACAGAGCTCTTCACTATGGCAGCCTCCGATTTAACTCTGTTGACCACTACTCTTTGTGTTCGATTTGTTAGGAAGTTGAAGATCCATCTCCCCACTTTCCCAGTTATTCCTTTAGCACGTATTTTATGGGCTATTACGCCATGATCGCATTTGTCAAATGCTTTTGCAAAGTCTGTGTATATTACATCTGCATTCTGATTTTCTTCCAGTGCATCCAAGGCCATGTCATAGTGATCCAGTAGTTGGGTGGAGGGAGTAGGGTGATGGTGAGTGGGTGGAGGGAGTAGGATGATGGTGAGTGGGTCGAGGGAGTAGGGTGAGAGCGAGTGGGTACGAGAGGATCTGAGGCAAGGAGAGGGAAATACAAGGAAAAAATGAAGACAGGCAACAGGCAGGTAGATACATACAAGAAGGTAATCATTCCCATATAATACAGAATTATTTATTGTAACAAAACATGTCATGTACCTTTTTGGTTACTCGGAACCGAATCCAGTAAATAATTATTATTGCAATAATAATAATAATAATAATGATTGTTATTATTGTGAAAGTAATAATAGTAACATTAATACTATTATTTGTAAAGAGTACATAGATATTACGAAGCTGAGTTAGCAGATCGTTAGTCTATATATTATGCACAACATATCGGAGATATATTTAACAGAATAAGAAATGCGAGACAAAGAGAAAATGTGACTCCCAGGTAAAAAGGAAGGGCAGGGGATGAGAAAAAAGAGTGAAGAAAAAATAGACTATGAGGTAATGTTATTGACCTTGAGGCCGGGAAGGTACAAAAAAAAAGAAAAAAAAACTTGTTACCTGCCGAGAAGAGGTCGATACGTGTCTTGTATTTTTGCACAGTTTCTGGGGAACTTTTTTTTTGTGTGTGTATTATAATGATTTTTAAATATAGATAATTTAAGTTTTAGCATATTTTTTTTATGTAAATATGTGAAGATTACGGCCTTTTGGGTCTGCAGAGCAGGAATTACCGAGTGGGATTTCAATGAAGGTAGGTTATATCGGTAGATGTAAAAGAGGGCATATAAATTCCCCTGAAACGTCAAACTAGATATCCAACCTTACGTTCATTGAGGAAAAAGTGGCCAATTGTCGACCAGTTCACTGGAGTACAAGAGGAAGATCTGCACCTGAGGCTCATCTTGTGTCCAAGCCCTTTTTTGGCCAGTATTACACGTTGGAGAGCCACTACACTATGAATATTCCCCACAAACCTACGTAGTCCCTTCTTCCCGACCCCGCTATAGCCGCAGTCACTCTCCAGACGCATTACCCAGGTCACTCCTGGGTGTCTGAGCGTTTGTTGTGGTTGCTGGTTGTTCCTGGGTGGTAGTGGGGCAGGTGTGTGGTTGTCAGCCAGCTCCACTACTCTGTAGCGAAGCATCATAAAGGAAAAGTCGTTGAGAGGGACCGTCTGCTGTATAGTAACAGGTTTGGTCACGAGTTGCCGATTTTAAAATTACTTAACTTGGGGTTTCCTCTTGAGTGCTTTATCATAGCTTTTATTATTACTTGTAAAGGCCCTCCATGGAGTTGTAATAATGCGGTAAGAACGACCCAGAGCGCCGTATTATTCTGTATTTCCTTGCATAAAGTTTGCTTTGACTTGGATTTACAATTGGGCAGGTGGCAGCGGTGAGGTCGACCTGCGGGCCCCAAACAGACGAGCTTCGTCCTAAGCTGCCGGGTTAGGCGAATTTCCGTCAAAACTCATTATTTAATTTTATGTTTATTACTGAAAATTACCCTTTTGACGTACAGGTTTTAATTTATAACAATTTGCAGAGCGTTAGAAGCAATTAAATATGATTTAAGTGGTATATTTCGGTTTCGAGACAATATGGGGAGTAAATAATAATTTTTTTTAAGAGAGAAGATCTGATCAGCACTCGTGTTTGCTTCTTCTGATGAACCGTGACGAGGACCAAACCCGATATTGAAACTATGTGCTATGTTTGTCTTTTTATTCCCCTTAACCTGTAAATCTCCATCGAACTTGACTCAGCAGGGCGTTCAGGTCTAGAAGGGTGAAGGTGACTGAGTATCACCACACGACAGGTCGTGAGCTTGGGAGACTATATCCCAGGTGTAGTTTATCAGTTAAGAGGGCACCCCGCTGCGCTGATCCACCCACTTGGCCTCCACTGCCCGAGGCAAACCCCCTTACATCGCCATATATAACTTTCACATCGCCTCCTATAGCACAAAATCCCCGTGGATAACGACACCTGCAAGTCTTCCTATTGACTGAAATGCAAAGAACCACAACAGAGAGGCTGGGATGAAGAAAATGGAAAGGGATCGAATGCCACCCGCTGAAGGTTCCCCGCTGTGCATCCCCGCCCTCTATTGTTCGAGGTGTTAAAATCCCCGCGGGCACAAGCCGTGTTTACCTGTTACTTATTGTGCGAGGTTGCCAAGTCTCACTCGGGACACGACCCAGCCTCTTAGCTCTCTACTCTTTTACCTTTCCTAGTAGCAAGTGCTTTATTATTATACCCAGTAATTTACGACCCCGGGTCGGAACTCGACTAGACGAGAGATGTTTTACGTGAAGTGCTTGGGTTCTGAGGCTGTGATGTGACACTCGTGCAAGCATCACGGACAGGCCAATTTCTCAAGAATAATGGACTTTTACCATCTTGTCAGGAGCGTATTCTTGAGGAACAACTGACAATAAAGATTAGAGCCTAAGAAAGTGAGGGATCAAGTCGGACAAATGTTACGTCACTCACTGTCATCACGGGCCCGCAGTAGCTGCTGCATTATTCTTGGTCCTTCAGTGGGAAGTACCCTAATACTGATGGAGGGATCTTGATCCGTGGAGAACTAGAGCTACCTCCATTTTCTTCCATCGTATCCGATTGTCTCAAATTCCCCCAGGCGCTGTATAACCCCCCTGTGGGTTTAGTGCTTCACCTCGAATATAATAAACCATTATTAATCATTGTCATTATTATATTTTACATAGGGACATAAACCATAACAATGCAAGAGACAAGGAGGAACTGACGGTTAGTTGGGTGATTAACTAGTTGTTTAACTAATAGGGTTTGCAATCTGTCGACTGTAACCTGTTCACCACCCGTCAAGGATGCTTTAATTACTATAATTGGGATTAAGGTACACTTTCATCTTGTATACACTTAGAGACAAACATCTCTCGGTGTGGTGTGGTCGCTGTATAGCCCTTGTGGCTGTATAGCCCTTGTGGCTGCATATGGTCTGTATATTTCGATCCCGCTTCTGGAATACTCTTCAGAAGAGGGAATCGAAATATACAGACCAGTTAATCTTCTGGGATTTTGTCTCCGTGTGGGTTATTATTGAACACTAATAAGTGTTCATTATACTTTCGTTATCCACCTCACGGTGTTTATAACCTTGATAAACAGTTATTCGTGTATAAGTTGTCTACCTCAGACTAGCAGCTAATAGGCTAACTAGAAAATAATTTTCAAACATTAGTGCTCTGGTTTGCTATCAAGTTATGAAGATACTAATAGAAAGAATGCATAGTATTTAAAAATTCCTCTGGATCTCTGTTGTACTTTTATAATTGTTGGCTGTAACCCACAACATTGCTGGAAGTCAACAAATTATAATGCATAAAACAATTAGTGTTATTATTAGTAGTAGTGGTAGAAGTAGTAGTAGTAGTAATAATAGTGGCAGTAGTAGTAAGGTTAAAAACGTGTATATCATTCAACGCCATACCTATAAAGTATAACTATCAACAGGCGCAGAGCTGTTACCCCATCTCGGCTCGTTTGAGAGTCCATCATTACTGAGTGTGCAACACTACGCTGGAAAAATGCTGCTCACGGCAGTCGCCTTAACACAGTAGCGAACATCATTTACTTACACTTGCCTTGCAGACTTCTGAGAGGAAATTTAAGACCTTGTTAATTAATAGCGTTATTCTCAAGTGCTTCATTAGTGGGTTTAATTAGTGAATATATTACTCGGCCGATAATAAGGTTTAATTTCATTCTGAACAGTTCTTTGCCAAAGTAAATCATACCGACTGCTCCTCGTGTATATTATACCTGTATAATATATCGCTACTACTACACAAATGTTGATGGCTTATTTCATTACTAGCAACTGCCAAAAGTGTTCGATATGTTCATATATATATATATATATATATATATATATATATATATATATATATATATATATCAGATGTCAGAGGTCACTGGCACCCGAGAGGTCACTGACGCCATGAGAGGTTACCGACTCTTGAGAGGTCACTGACGCCATGAGAGGTTACTGACGCCATGAGAGGTCACTGACTCCATGAGAGGTCACTGACGCCATGAGAAGTTACTGACTCTTGAGAGGTCACTGACTCCATGAGAGGTCACTGACGCCATGAGAGGTCACTGACTCCAAGAGAGATCACTGACGCCATGATAAGTTACTGACTCTTGAGAGGTCACTGACTCCATGAGAGGTCACTGACGCCATGAGAGGTCACTGACTCCATGAGAGGTCAGTGACGCCATGAGAGGTCACTGACTCCATGAGAGGTCACTGATGCCATGAGAGGTCACTGACTCCAGGGAGATTAAGGTATAATACCAACCCCATGATGGCACCCATAACACTTAAGATATGCTACCACCCCCAGTATGCCACCCACAACACTAAGATATGCTGCCACCCATAACGCTAAGATATGCTGCCACCCTTAACATTAAGATATGCTGCCACCCTCAGGATGCCACCCACAATACTCAGGAATTCTACGACCCCTTATGATGCCACTCACAATACTATCTAAGGTATACTCCCATCTCTCAGGACGACACTCTCAACACTACGGTATACTACCTCCTCCCCCTTCCCAGGCCTCACCCAGGATGCAACCTCCAACATTATCTGAAGGTTATACTGCTACGATCACGTTGTCACCCATAACAGTAAGGTATACTCCCACACTACCAGGCCACCCATAACAGTAAGGTATTCTCCCACACTACCAGGCCACCCATAACAGTAAGGTATTCTCCCACACCACCAGGCCACCCATAACAGTAAGGTATTCTCCCACACTAACAGGCCACCCATAACAGTAAGGTATTCTTCCACACTACCAGGCCACCCATAACAGTAAGGTATTCTCCCTCTACCAGGCCACCCATAACAGTAAGGTATTCTCCCACACTACCAGGCCACCCACAACAGTAAGGTATTCTCCCACACTAACAGGCCACCCATAACAGTAAGGTATTCTCCCACACTACCAGGCCACCCACAACAGTAAGGTATTCTCCCACACTACCAGGCCACCCACAACAGTAAGGTATTCTCCCACACTACCA